>NC_091232.1:16862125-16957125 GCF_040958095.1 Procambarus clarkii
CCCACGAAGCCCCGACTGATGTGTTAACATACTTGCCTCCATGATACTTATTATAACACCGCCTGGACATTGTCACGGATCTTCCTAACACAGTAGTTACGTCAGTGGTAATCCCAACCTTGAAGTTGTAAGCGTGAAATCACCGGCTTGTATAGTCTGTAGACGAGATGTGGCTAATATAGTTAGGTACGAACTGTTCTGAACATGAGGGGGATACAGGAGAAAAGGAGGAATCCCCAGCTCCATTTAAAACTTCGACCCAAATATCACAGTAACAAGATTATCACGAATAACCGAACTCAATTACGGGCTCACTATAGCCCGTGCTACATGGATATTACGGGCTCACTATAGCCCGTGCTACATGGATATTACGGGCTCACTATAGCCCGTGCTACATGGATATTACGGGCTCACTATAGTCCGTGCTACATGGATATTACGGGGTCACTATAGCCCGTGCTACATGGATATTACGGGCTCACTATAGCCCGTGCTGCATGGATATTACGGGCTCACTATAGCCCGTGCTACATGGATATTACGGGCTCACTATAGTCCGTGCTACATGGATATTACGGGGTCACTATAGCCGTGCTACATGGATATTACGGGCTCACTATAGCCCGTGCTACATGGATATTACGGGGTCACTATAGCCCGTGCTACATTGATATTACGGGGTCACTATAGCCCGTGCTACATGGATATTACGGGCTCACTATAGCCCATGCTACATGGATATTACGGGGTCACTATAGCCCGTGCTAAATGGATATTTAGTTCTGAATAGCTGAATCTAAAACAACATGTTGTGAGCTCAGAACATGTCAACAGATATCTCTATCTATAACAGACGAGGCGGGACGGGGTGAAATATGGGGAGGTTGTGTGAGGGAAGGTGGTGAAGGGTAGGGAATGAAGGAGGGAATTATCAGGAGAAAGCGCCAGGCAATTATGCCTATATTGCACTTGGAATGGGTCATAATAGGGAAGGGAAGAGTAGGGAGGGAGGGGAAGAGAATGGTCAGGAAGGTGGTGAATGGTAAGGAAGGTGGTGAATGTTAGGGGAGGTGGTGAATGGTAGGGAAGGTGTTGACCAGACCACACACTAGAAGTTGAAGGGATGACGAGGTTTCGGTCCGTCCTGGACCATTCTCAAGTCGATTGTGACTTGACAGCCACGTTATTGTGACTCATCGCCTGCATAGGGAAGGTGGTGAATGGTCAGGAAGGTGGTGAATGGTAGGGGAGGTGGTGAATGGTAGGGAAGGTGGTGAATGGTAGGGAAGGTGGTGAATGGTAGGGAAGGTGGTGAGTGGTAGGGAAGGTGGTGAATAGTAGGGAAGGTGGTGAATGGTAGGTAAGGTGGTGAATGGTAGGGGAGGTGGTGAATTGTAGGGAAGGTGGTGAATGGTAGGGAAGGTGGTGAATTGTAGAGAAGATGGTGAATGGTAGGGAAGGTGGTGAATTGAAGGGAAGGTGGTGAATTGTAGAGAAGGTGGTGAATTGTAGGGAAGGTGGTGAATTGTAGAGAAGGTGGTGAATTGTAGGGAAGGTGGGGAATTGTAGGGAAGGTGGGGAATTGTAGGGAAGGTGGTGAATTGTAGGGAAGGTGGTGAATGGTAGGGGAGGTGGTGAATGGTAGGGGAGGTGGTGAATTGTAGGGAAGGTGGGGAATTGTAGGGAAGGTGGTGAATTGTAGAGAATTTGGTGAATTGTAGAGAAGATGGTGAATTGTAGGGAATGTGGTGAATTGTAGAGAAGATGGTGAATTGTAGGGAAGGTGGTGAATGGTAGGGGAGGTGGTGAATTGTAGAGAAGATGGTGAATTGTAGAGAAGGTGGTGAATGGTAGGGGAGGTGGTGAATGGTAGGGGATGTGGTGAATTGTAGGGAAGGAGGGGAATTGTAGGGAAGGTGGTGAATTGTAGGGAAGGTGGTGAATTGTAGGGAAGGTGGGGAATTGTAGGGAAGGTGGCGAATTGTAGGGAAGGTGGTGAATTGTAGGAAAGGTGGGGAATTGTAGAGAAGATGGTGAATTGTAAGGAAGGTGGTGAACTGTAGAGAAGATGGTGAATTGTAGAGAAGGTGGTGAATTGTAGAGAAGGTGGTGAATTGTAGAGAAGGTGGTGAATTGTAGAGAAGATGGTGAATTGTAGGGAATGTGGTGAATTGTAGAGAAGATGGTGAACGGTAGGGGAGGTGGTGAATGGTAGGGGAGGTGGTGAATTGTAGAGAAGGTGGGGAACAGTAGGGGAGGTGGTGAGTTTTGGAGAAGGTGGTAAATTGTAGGGAATGTGGTGAATTGTAGGGAAGGGGGTGAATTGTAGGGAAGATGGTGAATTGTAGAGAAGGTGGTGAATTGTAGAGAAGATGGTGAATTGTAGGGAAGGTGGTGAATTGTAGAGAAGGTGGGGAACAGTAGGGGAAGTGGTGAATTTTGGAGAAGGTAGTAAATTGTAGGGAATGTGGTGAATTGTAGGGAAGATGGTGAATTGTAGGGAAGGTGGTGAACGTTAGGGGAGGTGGTGAATTGTAGAGAAGATGGTGAATTGTAGAGAAGGTGGTGAATGGTAGGGGAGGTGGTGAATTGTAGGGAAGGTGGTGAATTGTAGGGAAGGTGGTGAATTGTAGAGAAGGAGTTGAATTGTAGGGAAGGTGGTGAATTGTAGGGAAGGTGGTGAATTGTAGAGAAGGAGTTGAATTGTAGGGAAGGTGGTGAATTGTAGGGAAGGTGGTGAATTGTAGGGAAGGTGTTGAATTGTAGGGAAGGTAGTGAATTGTAGGGAAGGTGGTGAATTGTAGGGAAGGTGGTGAATTGAAGGGAAGGTCGGGAATTGTAGGGAAGGTGGTGAATTGTAGGGAAGGTGGTGAATTTTGGAGAAGGTGGTAAATTGTAGGGAATGAGGTTAATTGTAGGGAAGGTGGTGAATTGTAGGGAAGATGGTGAATTGTAGAGAAGGTGGTGAATGGTAGGGGAGGTGGTGAATGGTAGGGGAGGTGGGGAATTGTAGAGAAGATGGTGAATTGTAAAGAAGGTGGTGAATTGTAGAGAAGGTGGGGAATTGTAGAGAAGATGTTGAATTGTAGGGAAGGTGGTGAATTGTAGGGAAGGTGGTGAATTGTAGGGAAGGTGGTGAATAGTAGGGAAGGTGGTGAATTGTAGGGAAGGTGGTGAATTGTAGGGAAGGTGGTGAATAGTAGGGAAGGTGGTGAATTGTAGGGAAGATGTTGAATTGTAGGGAAGGTGGGGAATTGTAGAGAAGATGTTGAATTGTAGGGAAGGTGGTGAATTGTAGGGAAGGTGGTGAATTGTAGGGAAGGAGTTGAATTTTAGGGAAGGTGGTGAATTGTAGGGAAGGTGGTGAATTGTAGGGAAGGTGGTGAATTGTAGAGAAGGTGGGGAATTGTAGGGAAGGTGGTGAATTGTAGGGAAGGTGGTGAATTGTAGGGAAGGTGGTGAATAGTAGGGAAGGTGGTGAATAGTAGAGAAGGTGGTGAATTGTACAGAAGATGGTGAATTGTAGAGAAGGTGGTTAATTGTAGGGAAGGTGGTGAATTGTAGAGAAGGTGGTTAATTGTAGGGAAGGTGGTGAATTGTAGAGAAGGTGAGGAATTGTAGGGAAGGTGGTGAATTGAAGGGAAGGTGGTGAATTGTAGGGAAGGTGGTGAATTGTAGGGAAGGTCGGGAATTGTAGGGAAGGTCGGGAATTGTAGGGAAGGTGAGGAATAGTAGCGAAGGTGGGGAATTGTAGGGAAGGTGGTGAATGGTAGGGAAGGTGGTGAATAGTAGGGAAGGTGGTGAATGGTAGGGGAGGTGGTGAATGGTAGGGAAGGTGGTGAATGGTAGGGAAGGTGGTGAATGGTCAGGAAGGTGGTGAATTGTAGGGAAGGTGGTGAATTGTAGAGAAGATGGTGAATGGTAGGGAAGGTGGTGAATTGTAGGGAAGGTGGTGAATTGTAGAGAAGGTGGTGAATTGTAGGGAAGGTGGTGAATTCTAGAGAAGGTGGTGAATTGTAGGGAAGGTGGGGAATTGTAGGGAAGGTGGGGAATTGTAGGGAAGGTGGTGAATTGTAGGGAAGGTGGTGAATGGTAGGGGAGGTGGTGAATGGTAGGGGAGGTGGTGAATTGTAGGGAAGGTGGGGAATTGTAGGGAAGGTGGTGAATTGTAGAGAATTTGGTGAATTGTAGAGAAGATGGTGAATTGTAGGGAAGGTGGTGAATTGTAGAGAAGATGGTGAATTGTAGGGAAGGTGGTGAATGGTAGGGGAGGTGGTGAATTGTAGAGAAGATGGTGAATTGTAGAGAAGGTGGTGAATGGTAGGGGAGGTGGTGAATGGTAGGGGATGTGGTGAATTGTAGGGAAGGTGGGGAATTGTAGGGAAGGTGGTGAATTGTAGGGAAGGTGGTGAATTGTAGGGAAGGTGGGGAATTGTAGGGAAGGTGGCGAATTGTAGGGAAGGTGGTGAATTGTAGGAAAGGTGGGGAATTGTAGAGAAGATGGTGAATTGTAAGGAAGGTGGTGAACTGTAGAGAAGATGGTGAATTGTAGAGAAGGTGGTGAATTGTAGAGAAGATGGTGAATTGTTGGGAATGTGGTGAATTGTAGAGAAGATGGTGAACGGTAGGGGAGGTGGTGAATGGTAGGGGAGGTGGTGAATTGTAGAGAAGGTGGGGAACAGTAGGGGAGGTGGTGAATTTTGGAGAAGGTGGTAAATTGTAGGGAATGTGGTGAATTGTAGGGAAGGGGGTGAATTGTAGGGAAGACGGTGAATTGTAGAGAAGGTGGTGAATTGTAGAGAAGATGGTGAATTGTAGGGAAGGTGGTGAATTGTAGAGAAGGTGGGGAACAGTAGGGGAAGTGGTGAATTTTGGAGAAGGTAGTAAATTGTAGGGAATGTGGTGAATTGTAGGGAAGATGGTGAATTGTAGGGAAGGTGGTGAACGTTAGGGGAGGTGGTGAATTGTAGAGAAGATGGTGAATTGTAGGGAAGGTGGTGAATTGTAGAGAAGGAGTTGAATTGTAGGGAAGGTGGTGAATTGTAGAGAAGGTGGGGAATTGTAGAGAAGATGTTGAATTGTTGGGAAGGTGGTGAATTGAAGGGAAGGTGGTGAATTGTAGGGAAGGTGGTGAATAGTAGGGAAGGAGTTGAATTTTAGGGAAGGTGGTGAATTGTAGGGAAAGTGGTGAATTGTAGGGAAGGTGGTGAATTGTAGAGAAGGTGGGGAATTGTAGGGAAGGTGGTGAATTGTATGGAAGGTGGTGAATTGTAGGGAAGGTGGGGAATTGTAGGGAAGGTGGTGAATTGTAGGGAAGGTGGTGAATGGTAGGGGAGGTGGTGAATTGTAGAGAAGATGTTGAATTGTAGAGAAGATGGTGAGTTGTAGGGAAGGTGGTGAATAGTAGAGAAGGTGGTGAATTGTACAGAAGATGGTGAATTGTAGAGAAGGTGGTTAATTGTAGGGAAGGTGGTGAATTGTAGGGAAGGTGGTGAATTGTAGGGAAGGTCGGGAATTGTAGGGAAGGTCGGGAATTGTAGGGAAGGTGAGGAATAGTAGCGAAGGTGGGGAATTGTAGGGAAGGTGGTGAATGGTAGGGAAGGTGGTGAATAGTAGGGAAGGTGGTGAATGGTAGGGGAGGTGGTGAATGGTAGGGAAGGTGGTGAATGGTAGGGAACTTGGTGAATGGTCAGGAAGGTGGTGAATTGTAGGGAAGGTGGTGAATTGTAGAGAAGATGGTGAATGGTAGGGAAGGTGGTGAATTGTAGGGAAGGTGGTGAATTGTAGAGAAGGTGGTGAATTGTAGGGAAGGTGGTGAATTCTAGAGAAGGTGGTGAATTGTAGGGAAGGTGGGGAATTGTAGGGAAGGTGGGGAATTGTAGGGAAGGTGGTGAATTGTAGGGAAGGTGGTGAATGGTAGGGGAGGTGGTGAATGGTAGGGGAGGTGGTGAATTGTAATGAAGGTGGGGAATTGTAGGGAAGGTGGTGAATTGTAGAGAATTTGGTGAATTGTAGAGAAGATGGTGAATTGTAGGGAAGGTGGTGAATTGTAGAGAAGATGGTGAATTGTAGGGAAGGTGGTGAATGGTAGGGGAGGTGGTGAATTGTAGAGAAGATGGTGAATTGTAGAGAAGGTGGTGAATGGTAGGGGAGGTGGTGAATGGTAGGGGATGTGGTGAATTGTAGGGAAGGTGGGGAATTGTAGGGAAGGTGGTGAATTGTAGGGAAGGTGGTGAATTGTAGGGAAGGTGGGGAATTGTAGGGAAGGTGGCGAATTGTAGGGAAGGTGGTGAATTGTAGGAAAGGTGGGGAATTGTAGAGAAGATGGTGAATTGTAAGGAAGGTGGTGAACTGTAGAGAAGATGGTGAATTGTAGAGAAGGTGGTGAATTGTAGAGAAGATGGTGAATTGTAGGGAATGTGGTGAATTGTAGAGAAGATGGTGAACGGTAGGGGAGGTGGTGAATGGTAGGTGAGGTGGTGAATTGTAGAGAAGGTGGGGAACAGTAGGGGAGGTGGTGAATTTTGGAGAAGGTGGTAAATTGTAGGGAATGTGGTGAATTGTAGGGAAGGGGGTGAATTGTAGGGAAGATGGTGAATTGTAGAGAAGGTGGTGAATTGTAGAGAAGATGGTGAATTGTAGGGAAGGTGGTGAATTGTAGAGAAGGTGGGGAACAGTAGGGGAAGTGGTGAATTTTGGAGAAGGTAGTAAATTGTAGGGAATGTGGTGAATTGTAGGGAAGATGGTGAATTGTAGGGAAGGTGGTGAACGTTAGGGGAGGTGGTGAATTGTAGAGAAGATGGTGAATTGTAGGGAAGGTGGTGAATTGTAGAGAAGGAGTTGAATTGTAGGGAAGGTGGTGAATTGTAGGGAAGGTGGTGAATTGTAGAGAAGGAGTTGAATTGTAGGGAAGGTGGTGAATTGTAGGGAAGGTGGTGAATTGTAGAGAAGGAGTTGAATTGTAGGGAAGGTGGTGAATTGTAGGGAAGGTGGTGAATTGTAGAGAAGGAGTTGAATTGTAGGGAAGGTGGTGAATTGTAGGGATGGTGGTGAATTGTAGGGAAGGTGTTGAATTGTAGGGAAGGTAGTGAATTGTAGGGAAGGTGGTGAATTGTAGGGAAGGTGGTGAATTGTAGGGAAGGTGGTGAATTGTAGGGAAGGTGGTGAATTGTAGGGAAGGTCGGGAATTGTAGTGAAGGTGGTGAATTGTAGGGAAGGTGGTGAATTTTGGAGAAGGTGGTAAATTGTAGGGAATGAGGTGAATTGTAGGGAAGGTGGTGAATTGTAGGGAAGATGGTGAATTGTAGAGAAGGTGGTGAATGGTAGGGGAGGTGGTGAATGGTAGGGGAGGTGGGGAATTGTAGAGAAGATGGTGAATTGTAAAGAAGGTGGTGAATTGTAGAGAAGGTGGGGAATTGTAGAGAAGATGTTGAATTGTAGGGAAGGTGGTGAATTGAAGGGAAGGTGGTGAATTGTAGGGAAGGTGGTGAATAGTAGGGAAGGAGTTGAATTTTAGGGAAGGTGGTGAATTGTAGGGAAGGTGGTGAATTGTAGGGAAGGTGGTGAATTGTAGAGAAGGTGGGGAATTGTAGGGAAGGTGGTGAATTGTATGGAAGGTGGTGAATTGTAGGGAAGGTGGGGAATTGTAGGGAAGGTGGTGAATTGTAGGGAAGGTGGTGAATGGTAGGGGAGGTGGTGAATTGTAGAGAAGATGTTGAATTGTAGAGAAGATGGTGAGTTGTAGGGAAGGTGGTGAATAGTAGAGAAGGTGGTGAATTGTACAGAAGATGGTGAATTGTAGAGAAGGTGGTTAATTGTAGGGAAGGTGGTGAATTGTAGAGAAGGTGGGGAATTGTAGGGAAGGTGGTGAATTGTAGGGAAGATGGTGAATTGTAGAGAAGGTGGTGAATTGTAGGGAAGGTCGGGAATTGTAGGGAAGGTCGGGAATTGTAGGGAAGGTGAGGAATAGTAGCGAAGGTGGGGAATTGTAGGGAAGTTGGTGAATGGTAGGGAAGGTGGTGAATAGTAGGGAAGGTGGTGAATGGTAGGGGAGGTGGTGAATGATAGGGAAGGTGGTGAATGGTAGGGAAGGTGGTGAATGGTCAGGAAGGTGGTGAATTGTAGGGAAGGTGGTGAATTGTAGGGAAGGTGGTGAATTGTAGGGAAGGTCGGGAATTGTAGGGAAGGTCGGGAATTGTAGGGAAGGTGAGGAATAGTAGCGAAGGTGGGGAATTGTAGGGAAGGTGGTGAATGGTAGGGAAGGTGGTGAATAGTAGGGAAGGTGGTGAATGGTAGGGGAGGTGGTGAATGGTAGGGAAGGTGGTGAATGGTAGGGAAGGTGGTGAATGGTCAGGAAGGTGGTGAATTGTAGGGAAGGTGGTGAATTGTAGAGAAGATGGTGAATGGTAGGGAAGGTGGTGAATTGTAGGGAAGGTGGTGAATTGTAGAGAAGGTGGTGAATTGTAGGGAAGGTGGTGAATTCTAGAGAAGGTGGTGAATTGTAGGGAAGGTGGGGAATTGTAGGGTAGGTGGGGAATTGTAGGGAAGGTGGTGAATTGTAGGGAAGGTGGTGAATGGTAGGGGAGGTGGTGAATGGTAGGGGAGGTGGTGAATTGTAGGGAAGGTGGGGAATTGTAGGGAAGGTGGTGAATTGTAGAGAATTTGGTGAATTGTAGAGAAGATGGTGAATTGTAGGGAAGGTGGTGAATTGTAGAGAAGATGGTGAATTGTAGGGAAGGTGGTGAATGGTAGGGGAGGTGGTGAATTGTAGAGAAGATGGTGAATTGTAGAGAAGGTGGTGAATGGTAGGGGAGGTGGTGAATGGTAGGGGATGTGGTGTGTTGTAGGGAAGGTGGGGAATTGTAGGGAAGGTGGTGAATTGTAGGGAAGGTGGTGAATTGTGGGGAAGGTGGGGAATTGTAGGGAAGGTCGGGAATTGTAGGGAAGGTCGGGAATTGTAGGGAAGGTGAGGAATAGTAGCGAAGGTGGGGAATTGTAGGGAAGGTGGTGAATGGTAGGGAAGGTGGTGAATAGTAGGGAAGGTGGTGAATGGTAGGGAGGTGGTGAATGGTAGAGAAGGTGGTGAATGGTAGGGAAGGTGGTGAATGGTCAGGAAGGTGGTGAATTGTAGGGAAGGTGGTGAATTGTAGAGAAGATGGTGAATGGTAGGGAAGGTGGTGAATTGTAGGGAAGGTGGTGAATTGTAGAGAAGGTGGTGAATTGTAGGGAAGGTGGTGAATTCTAGAGAAGGTGGTGAATTGTAGGGAAGGTGGGGAATTGTAGGGAAGGTGGGGAATTGTAGGGAAGGTGGTGAATTGTAGGGAAGGTGGTGAATGGTAGGGGAGGTGGTGAATGGTAGGGGAGGTGGTGAATTGTAGGGAAGGTGGGGAATTGTAGGGAAGGTGGTGAATTGTAGAGAATTTGGTGAATTGTAGAGAAGATGGTGAATTGTAGGGAAGGTGGTGAATTGTATAGAAGATGGTGAATTGTAGGGAAGGTGGTGAATGGTAGGGGAGGTGGTGAATTGTAGAGAAGATGGTGAATTGTAGAGAAGGTGGTGAATGGTAGGGGAGGTGGTGAATGGTAGGGGATGTGGTGAATTGTAGGGAAGGTGGGGAATTGTATGGAAGGTGGTGAATTGTAGGGAAGGTGGTGAATTGTAGGGAAGGTGGGGAATTGTAGGGAAGGTGGCGAATTGTAGGGAAGGTGGTGAATTGTAGGAAAGGTGGGGAATTGTAGAGAAGATGGTGAATTGTAAGGAAGGTGGTGAACTGTAGAGAAGATGGTGAATTGTAGAGAAGGTGGTGAATGGTAGGGGAGGTGGTGAATTGTAGAGAAGGTGGGGAACAGTAGGGGAGGTGGTGAATTTTGGAGAAGGTGGTAAATTGTAGGGAATGTGGTGAATTGTAGGGAAGGGGGTGAATTGTAGGGAAGATGGTGAATTGTAGAGAAGGTGGTGAATTGTAGAGAAGATGGTGAATTGTAGGGAAGGTGGTGAATTGTAGAGAAGGTGGGGAACAGTAGGGGAAGTGGTGAATTTTGGAGAAGGTAGTAAATTGTAGGGAATGTGGTGAATTGTAGGGAAGATGGTGAATTGTAGGGAAGGTGGTGAACGTTAGGGGAGGTGGTGAATTGTAGAGAAGATGGTGAATTGTAGGGAAGGTGGTGAATTGTAGAGAAGGAGTTGAATTGTAGGGAAGGTGGTGAATTGCAGGGAAGGTGGTGAATTGTAGAGAAGGAGTTGAATTGTAGGGAAGGTGGTGAATTGCAGGGAAGGTGGTGAATTGTAGAGAAGGAGTTGAATTGTAGGGAAGGTGGTGAATTGTAGGGAAGGTGGTGAATTGTAGAGAAGGAGTTGAATTGTAGGGAAGGTGGTGAATTGTAGGGAAGGTGGTGAATTGTAGGGAAGGTGTTGAATTGTAGGGAAGGTAGTGAATTGTAGGGAAGGTGGTGAATTGTAGGGAAGGTGGTGAATTGTAGGGAAGGTGGTGAATTGTAGGGAAGGTGGTGAATTGTAGGGAAGGTAGGGAATTGTAGGGAAGGTGGTGAATTGTAGGGAAGGTGGTGAATTTTGGAGAAGGTGGTAAATTGTAGGGAATGAGGTGAATTGTAGGGAAGGTGGTGAATTGTAGGGAAGATGGTGAATTGTAGAGAAGGTGGTGAATGGTAGGGGAGGTGGTGAATGGTAGGGGAGGTGGGGAATTGTAGAGAAGATGGTGAATTGTAAAGAAGGTGGTGAATTGTAGAGAAGGTGGGGAATTGTAGAGAAGATGTTGAATTGTAGGGAAGGTGGTGAATTGAAGGGAAGGTGGTGAATTGTAGGGAAGGTGGTGAATAGTAGGGAAGGAGTTGAATTTTAGGGAAGGTGGTGAATTGTAGGGAAGGTGGTGAATTGTAGGGAAGGTGGTGAATTGTAGAGAAGGTGGGGAATTGTAGGGAAGGTGGTGAATTGTATGGAAGGTTGTGAATTGTAGGGAAGGTGGGGAATTGTAGGGAAGGTGGTGAATTGTAGGGAAGGTGGTGAATGGTAGGGGAGGTGGTGAATTGTAGAGAAGATGTTGAATTGTAGAGAAGATGGTGAGTTGTAGGGAAGGTGGTGAATAGTAGAGAAGGTGGTGAATTGTACAGAAGATGGTGAATTGTAGAGAAGGTGGTTAATTGTAGGGAAGGTGGTGAATTGTAGGGAAGGTGGTGAATTGTAGGGAAGGTCGGGAATTGTAGGGAAGGTCGGGAATTGTAGGGAAGGTGAGGAATAGTAGCGAAGGTGGGGAATTGTAGGGAAGGTGGTGAATGGTAGGGAAGGTGGTGAATAGTAGGGAAGGTGGTGAATGGTAGGGGAGGTGGTGAATGGTAGGGAAGGTGGTGAATGGTAGGGAAGGTGGTGAATGGTCAGGAAGGTGGTGAATTGTAGGGAAGGTGGTGAATTGTAGAGAAGATGGTGAATGGTAGGGAAGGTGGTGAATTGTAGGGAAGGTGGTGAATTGTAGAGAAGGTGGTGAATTGTAGGGAAGGTGGTGAATTCTAGAGAAGGTGGTGAATTGTAGGGAAGGTGGGGAATTGTAGGGTAGGTGGGGAATTGTAGGGAAGGTGGTGAATTGTAGGGAAGGTGGTGAATGGTAGGGGAGGTGGTGAATGGTAGGGGAGGTGGTGAATTGTAGGGAAGGTGGGGAATTGTAGGGAAGGTGATGAATTGTAGAGAATTTGGTGAATTGTAGAGAAGATGGTGAATTGTAGGGAAGGTGGTGAATTGTAGAGAAGATGGTGAATTGTAGGGAAGGTGGTGAATGGTAGGGGAGGTGGTGAATTGTAGAGAAGATGGTGAATTGTAGAGAAGGTGGTGAATGGTAGGGGAGGTGGTGAATGGTAGGGGATGTGGTGTGTTGTAGGGAAGGTGGGGAATTGTAGGGAAGGTGGTGAATTGTAGGGAAGGTGGTGAATTGTAGGGAAGGTGGGGAATTGTAGGGAAGGTGGCGAATTGTAGGGAAGGTGGTGAATTGTAGGAAAGGTGGGGAATTGTAGAGAAGATGGTGAATTGTAAGGAAGGTGGTGAACTGTAGAGAAGATGGTGAATTGTAGAGAAGGTGGTGAATTGTAGAGAAGATGGTGAATTGTAGGGAATGTGGTGAATTGTAGAGAAGATGGTGAACGGTAGGGGAGGTGGTGAATGGTAGGGGAGGTGGTGAATTGTAGAGAAGGTGGGGAACAGTAGGGGAGGTGGTGAATTTTGGAGAAGGTGGTAAATTGTAGGGAATGTGGTGAATTGTAGGGAAGGGGGTGAATTGTAGGGAAGATGGTGAATTGTAGAGAAGGTGGTGAATTGTAGAGAAGATGGTGAATTGTAGGGAAGGTGGTGAATTGTAGAGAAGGTGGGGAACAGTAGGGGAAGTGGTGAATTTTGGAGAAGGTAGTAAATTGTAGGGAATGTGGTGAATTGTAGGGAAGATGGTGAATTGTAGGGAAGGTGGTGAACGTTAGGGGAGGTGGTGAATTGTAGAGAAGATGGTGAATTGTAGGGAAGGTGGTGAATTGTAGAGAAGGAGTTGAATTGTAGGGAAGGTGGTGAATTGTAGGGAAGGTGGTGAATTGTAGAGAAGGAGTTGAATTGTAGGGAAGGTGGTGAATTGTAGGGAAGGTGGTGAATTGTAGAGAAGGAGTTGAAATGTAGGGAAGGTGGTGAATTGTAGGGAAGGTGTTGAATTGTAGGGAAGGTAGTGAATTGTAGGGAAGGTGGTGAATTGTAGGGAAGGTGGTGAATTGTAGGGAAGGTGGTGAATTGTAGGGAAGGTTGTGAATTGTAGGGAAGGTCGGGAATTGTAGGGAAGGTGGTGAATTGTAGGGAAGGTGGTGAATTTTGGAGAAGGTGGTAAATTGTAGGGAATGAGGTGAATTGTAGGGAAGGTGGTGAATTGTAGGGAAGATGGTGAATTGAAGAGAAGGTGGTGAATGGTAGGGGAGGTGGTGAATGGTAGGGGAGGTGGGGAATTGTAGAGAAGATGGTGAATTGTAAAGAAGGTGGTGAATTGTAGAGAACGTGGGGAATTGTAGAGAAGATGTTGAATTGTAGGGAAGGTGGTGAATTGAAGGGAAGGTGGTGAATTGTAGGGAAGGTGGTGAATAGTAGGGAAGGAGTTGAATTTTAGGGAAGGTGGTGAATTGTAGGGAAGGTGGTGAATTGTAGGGAAGGTGGTGAAATGTAGAGAAGGTGGGGAATTGTAGGGAAGGTGGTGAATTGTATGGAAGGTGGTGAATTGTAGGGAAGGTGGGGAATTGTAGGGAAGGTGGTGAATTGTAGGGAAGGTGGTGAATGGTAGGGGAGGTGGTGAATTGTAGAGAAGATGTTGAATTGTAGAGAAGATGGTGAGTTGTAGGGAAGGTGGTGAATAGTAGAGAAGGTGGTGAATTGTACAGAAGATGGTGAATTGTAGAGAAGGTGGTTAATTGTAGGGAAGGTGGTGAATTGTAGAGAAGGTGGTTAATTGTCGGGAAGGGGGTGAATTGTAGAGAAGGTGGGGAATTGTAGGGAAGGTGGTGAATTGTAGGGAAGATGGTGAATTGTAGAGAAGGTGGTTAATTGTAGGGAAGGTGGTGAATTGTAGGGAAGGTGGTGAATTGTAGGGAAGGTGGTGAATTGTAGGGAAGGTCGGGAATTGTAGGGAAGGTCGGGAATTGTAGGGAAGGTGAGGAATAGTAGCGAAGGTGGGGAATTGTAGGGAAGGTGGTGAATGGTAGGGAAGGTGGTGAATAGTAGGGAAGGTGGTGAATGGTAGGGGAGGTGGTGAATGGTAGGGAAGGTGGTGAATGGTAGGGAAGGTGGTGAATGGTCAGGAAGGTGGTGAATTGTAGGGAAGGTGGTGAATGGTCAGGAAGGTGGAGAATTGTAGGGAAGGTGGTGAATTGTAGAGAAGATGGTGAATGGTAGGGAAGGTGGTGAATTGTAGGGAAGGTGGTGAATTGTAGAGAAGGTGGTGAATTGTAGGGAAGGTGGTGAATTCTAGAGAAGGTGGTGAATTGTAGGGAAGGTGGGGAATTGTAGGGAAGGTGGGGAATTGTAGGGAAGGTGGTGAATTGTAGGGAAGGTGGTGAATGGTAGGGGAGGTGGTGAATGGTAGGGGAGGTGGTGAATTGTAGGGAAGGTGGGGAATTGTAGGGAAGGTGGTGAATTGTAGAGAATTTGGTGAATTGTAGAGAAGATGGTGAATTGTAGGGAATGTGGTGAATTGTAGAGAAGATGGTGAATTGTAGGGAAGGTGGTGAATGGTAGGGGAGGTGGTGAATTGTAGAGAAGATGGTGAATTGTAGAGAAGGTGGTGAATGGTAGGGGAGGTGGTGAATGGTAGGGGATGTGGTGAATTGTTGGGAAGGTGGGGAATTGTAGGGAAGGTGGTGAATTGTAGGGAAGGTGGTGAATTGTAGGGAAGGTGGGGAATTGTAGGGAAGGTGGCGAATTGTAGGGAAGGTGGTGAATTGTAGGAAAGGTGGGGAATTGTAGAGAAGATGGTGAATTGTAAGGAAGGTGGTGAACTGTAGAGAAGATGGTGAATTGTAGAGAAGGTGGTGAATTGTAGAGAAGATGGTGAATTGTAGGGAATGTGGTGAATTGTAGAGAAGATGGTGAACGGTAGGGGAGGTGGTGAATGGTAGGGGAGGTGGTGAATTGTAGAGAAGGTGGGGAACAGTAGGGGAGATGGTGAATTTTGGAGAAGGTGGTAAATTGTAGGGAATGTGGTGAATTGTAGGGAAGGGGGTGAATTGTAGGGAAGATGGTGAATTGTAGAGAAGGTGGTGAATTGTAGAGAAGATGGTGAATTGTAGGGAAGGTGGTGAATTGTAGGGAAGGTGGTGAATTGTAGAGAAGGTGGGGAATTGTAGGGAAGGTGGTGAATTGTATGGAAGGTGGTGAATTGTAGGGAAGGTGGGGAATTTTAGGGAAGGTGGTGAATTGTAGGGAAGGTGGTGAATTGTAGGGAAGGTGGTGAATTGTAGAGAAGGTGGGGAATTGTAGGGAAGGTGGTGAATTGTATGGAAGGTGGTGAATTGTAGGGAAGGTGGGGAATTGTAGGGAAGTGGTGAATTGTAGGGAAGGTGGTGAATGGTAGGGGAGGTGGTGAATTGTAGAGAAGATGTTGAATTGTAGAGAAGATGGTGAGTTGTAGGGAAGGTGGTGAATAGTAGAGAAGGTGGTGAATTGTACAGAAGATGGTGAATTGTAGAGAAGGTGGTTAATTGTAGGGAAGGTGGTGAATTGTAGAGAAGGTGGTTAATTGTAGGGAAGGTGGTGAATTGTAGAGAAGGTGGGGAATTGTAGGGAAGGTGGTGAATTGTAGGGAAGATGGTGAATTGTAGAGAAGGTGGTTAATTGTAGGGAAGGTGGTGAATTGTAGGGAAGGTGGTGAATTGTAGGGAAGGTGGTGAATTGTAGGGAAGGTCGGGAATTGTAGGGAAGGTCGGGAATTGTAGGGAAGGTGAGGAATAGTAGCGAAGGTGGGGAATTGTAGGGAAGGTGGTGAATGGTAGGGAAGGTGGTGAATAGTAGGGAAGGTGGTGAATGGTAGGGGAGGTGGTGAATGGTAGGGAAGGTGGTGAATGGTAGGGAAGGTGGTGAATGGTCAGGAAGGTGGTGAATTGTAGGGAAGGTGGTGAATTGTAGAGAAGATGGTGAATGGTAGGGAAGGTGGTGAATTGTAGGGAAGGTGGTGAATTGTAGAGAAGGTGGTGAATTGTAGGGAAGGTGGTGAATTGTAGAGAAGGTGGTGAATTGTAGGGAAGGTGGGGAATTTTAGGGAAGGTGGGGAATTGTAGGGAAGGTGGTGAATTGTAGGGAAGGTGGTGAATGGTAGGGGAGGTGGTGAATGGTAGGGGAGGTGGTGAATTGTAGGGAAGGTGGGGAATTGTAGGGAAGGTGGTGAATTGTAGAGAATTTGGTGAATTGTAGAGAAGATGGTGAATTGTAGGGAATGTGGTGAATTGTAGAGAAGATGGTGAATTGTAGGGAAGGTGGTGAATGGTAGGGGAGGTGGTGAATTGTAGAGAAGATGGTGAATTGTAGAGAAGGTGGTGAATGGTAGGGGAGGTGGTGAATGGTAGGGGATGTGGTGAATTGTTGGGAAGGTGGGGAATTGTAGGGAAGGTGGTGAATTGTAGGGAAGGTGGTGAATTGTAGGGAAGGTGGGGAATTGTAGGGAAGGTGGCGAATTGTAGGGAAGGTGGTGAATTGTAGGAAAGGTGGGGAATTGTAGAGAAGATGGTGAATTGTAAGGAAGGTGGTGAACTGTAGAGAAGATGGTGAATTGTAGAGAAGGTGGTGAATTGTAGAGAAGATGGTGAATTGTAGGGAATGTGGTGAATTGTAGAGAAGATGGTGGACGGTAGGGGAGGTGGTGAATGGTAGGGGAGGTGGTGAATTGTAGAGAAGGTGGGGAACAGTAGGGGAGGTGGTGAATTTTGGAGAAGGTTGTAAATTGTAGGGAATGTGGTGAATTGTAGGGAAGGGGGTGAATTGTAGGGAAGATGGTGAATTGTAGAGAAGGTGGTGAATTGTAGAGAAGATGGTGAATTGTAGGGAAGGTGGTGAATTGTAGAGAAGGTGGGGAACAGTAGGGGAAGTGGTGAATTTTGGAGAAGGTAGTAAATTGTAGGGAATGTGGTGAATTGTAGGGAAGATGGTGAATTGTAGGGAAGGTGGTGAACGTTAGGGGAGGTGGTGAATTGTAGAGAAGATGGTGAATTGTAGAGAAGGTGGTGAATGATAGGGGAGGTGGTGAATTGTAGGGAAGGTGGTGAATTGTAGGGAAGGTGGTGAATTGTAGAGAAGGAGTTGAATTGTAGGGAAGGTGGTGAATTGTAGGGAAGGTGGTGAATTGTAGAGAAGGAGTTGAATTGTAGGGAAGGTGGTGAATTGTAGGGAAGGTGGTGAATTGTAGGGAAGGTGTTGAATTGTAGGGAAGGTAGTGAATTGTAGGGAAGGTGGTGAATTGTAGGGAAGGTGGTGAATTGTAGGGAAGGTGGTGAATTGTAGGGAAGGTGGTGAATTGTAGGGAAGGTCGGGAATTGTAGGGAAGGTGGTGAATTGTAGGGAAGGTGGTGAATTTTGGAGAAGGTGGTAAATTGTAGGGAATGAGGTGAATTGTAGGGAAGGTGGTGAATTGTAGGGAAGATGGTGAATTGTAGAGAAGGTGGTGAATGGTAGGGGAGGTGGTGAATGGTAGGGGAGGTGGGGAATTGTAGGGAAGATGTTGAATTGTAGGGAAGGTGGTGAATTGTAGGGAAGGTGGTGAATTTTAGTGAAGGTGGTGAATTGTAGGGACGGTGGTGAATAGTAGGGAAGGAGTTGAATTTTAGTGAAGGTGGTGAATTGTAGGGAAGGTGGTGAATTGTAGAGAAGATGGTGAATGGTAGAGAAGGTGGGGAATTGTAGAGAAGATGTTGAATTGTAGGGAAGGTGGTGAATTGTAGGGAAGGTGGTGAATTGTAGGGAAGGTGGTGAATAGTAGGGAAGGAGTTGAATTTTAGTGAAGGTGGTGAATTGTAGGGAAGGTGGTGAATTGTAGGGAAGGTGGTGAATTGTAGAGAAGGTGGGGAATTGTAGGGAAGGTGGTGAATTGTATGGAAGGTGGTGAATTGTAGGGAAGGTGGGGAATTGTAGAGAAGATGTTGAATTGTAGGGAATGTGGTAAATTGTAGAGAAGATGATGAATTGTAGAGAAGGTGGTGAATTGTAGGAAAGGTATTGAATTGTAGAGAAGATGGTGAGTTGTAGGGAAGGTGGTGAATAGTAGAGAAGGTGGTGAATTGTACAGAAGATGGTGAATTGTAGAGAAGGTGGTTAATTGTAGGGAAGGTGGTGAATTGTAGAGAAGGTGGTTAATTGTAGGGAAGGTGGTGAATTGTAGAGAAGGTGGTTAATTGTAGGGAAGGTGGTGAATTGTAGAGAAGGTGGTTAATTGTAGGGAAGGTGGTGAACTGTAGAGAAGGTGGGGAATTGTAGGGAAGGTGGTGAATTGTAGGGAAGATGGTGAATTGTAGAGAAGGTGGTTAATTGTAGGGAAGGTGGTGAATTGTAGGGAAGGTGGTGAATTGTAGGGAAGGTGGTGAATTGTAGGGAAGGTCGGGAATTGTAGGGAAGGTCGGGAATTGTAGGGAAGGTGAGGAATAGTAGCGAAGGTGGGGAATTGTAGGGGATCTTGCGAATAATAGGAAAGGTGAAGAAAGATAGTGAATGTGATGATTGGCCGGGAAGATAATGAATTGTATTAAATGTTGTGAAGGACGGGGAATTTGGTGAATGTTAGGAAAGGTAGTGAATGATAAGGGAGGTGGTGAATGGTAGGGAAGGTTGTGAATGGTATGGCATGGGTGAATGGTAGGAAAGAATGTGAATGGTAAGGAAGGTGGTGAATGATAGGGAAGGTTGTGAACATTAGGGAAGGTGGGGAATGTTAGAGAAGGGGTGAATAGTAGGGAAGGTGGTTAAATGAAGTGAATGTGGTCCACTTGTGGGTCTTGATATTCCCATATGCGTAACCAGGTTTGCATTTCCCGATAACCTTTGGCAGGTGGAGTCCATATTTCTTGGCGTTCACAGTTTGAATCAACCTGTTTACCATCGTTTTCAATTCCCATACGCATATGGTAATGTCAAGATCCACAAGCCTGGAAACACTCTTCGGCCAATCATCAGCCAGCTACCAACACCCACATACAGACTGGCTAAGCGACTTAACTGCCTGCTTAAGTCATGTGTTTTTTGCCTGAAGTCTCCAAAGGAATTCGTTGACCTTCTGCGGGGATCACTGGCCATAGGGATAAGAGCCTCTCTGGATGTGGAGTCGCAGTCAACCAACGTACCTGTGGACAAAACAATTAAGATGATGATGGACATAGTTTATCGTGATCCGGCTTGTACTCCTCATGACATACCAGAGAGCATACTAAGGAAGTTACTCCAAGCTTGAACTAAAGAGGCACCCTTCTTGTGCCCGGATGGGCACATGTATAAGCAAGTAGATGGGGGTCGCCATGGGTTCTTCCCTAGGTGTCCTGTTTGCAAACTTAAACATGGGTACCATAAAGCAGATGGTCTTAGTTGACACGGACTTGAAACTTGCCATATACTACAGGTACGTTGACGACATATTTATGCAGGTACCTGATGTCAGACGTTTGCAGCAGTTGAAGAAGGCATTCGGGCAAAATTTCAGATACGAGATGGAGAAGGATGGGAGCTGCCCTTTCTAGAAGTAACAGTCGTGGAAAGAAATGGTGGCTTCCACACTGCAGTCTACACTAAGGAAAAAAACATGGGAATGTGCCTTAATGCCAACAGTGACTGCCCAGACAGGTACAAAAGAAGTGTTGTCAACTTTTACATCGACCGGGCTTTCACTCATATCACTGGTTGGAAGCAGGTAGATGAAGAACTCTGTAGAGTAAAACAGGCCTTAATCAACAATGGCTTCTCTAACGGTTATGTTGAAGGCATCATTAAAAGATAGGTGAAAAGCCATGCAATCTCTGAAGAGTGAACTAACACAACACTTGAACCCCCCTTTAGACTGTTTTACAGGAACTTCTTTTCGACGGCTCATAAAATGGAGGAACGTGTCCTGAAAAATATTATTAATAAGAACGTTATCCCCACAGACTCAAATCAGAAGATACAATTAACAATTTACAGTCCCCAAGTGTTTAGCTGGAGGGGCTATTTTCTGGGCATAAGAAACAATTGATTTGTATTGATATTGATGATAGGTTAATATAAATGTAATAAATAAAAGAGCAATAATACAAATTAATAATGACACTAATGATTTATAAATATTTGTTCCTAGTAGATAAAACGTGACTATTAAACCAATTAAAAAAGACAGATACATAAAAGAAACAGCACAATTTTTCATTTTCTTACCGACATTTACTTTTTCTGGTGCTATTTCTGTATTCTTATTATTATTTTGCCTATGAGTAGTTGTTATTGGACCCCAGTAAGAATCTTCATATATTCTGTTAGCTGTTCTCAACTCTGCAACATGCGGCTTGGGTTATAACTGAGGCAGTTGTTGAGGATTTACGGTTGTCTTTGTTGATGTGGTTGTTATTAACGAAAGTAGAGTATGTGTCATCGTTTTAAAAAGCTATATTCTTTTATTTTTTTAATTATTGTTAAAAATTCATGAAAAGCCCTATCAATGTTCTGGATGCATGAAAAAGTTTGAACATAACGTGCCTTGAAAACGTACTTGAAAAAACATACAGGTAAAGATCTTTTATTATTAAATATGATTGAAAAAGCAAGATTAATAATTCTAACACGAATTTTCTCAATATTTCTTATGTTTCTTTTCACTGTTTATGGTAATTGAAAAATCAATTCTCCAAAATTCATTTTTATTTCTAGTCTGACACGACACTTGAACGCGTTTTGTAATAACTTATTACATTTTCAAAGATTTTTAGTTTACACACACAACTATAACCTGCAAACACTAAACAGAGTTCTTACTATGCTATGATTTAAACAGCTTTCATTTTACTTTATACCTGCATTTTGGGTGAGGTGATATGTTACAACAGTTTTGGATGAAGTGAACAAAACTTTCAACACAGGACAGAACACGAAACAATGGGTATTAATTGGGTAAATTGAAGATAAGAATGGAAGTAACTGCAAAAAGGTTTATTGGACCATATTTCTTGATGCTTCTATATTGGAGCGGAGTCTTAAAGTGAGTAGAATATAGTTGTGGCTGTTGATTACTGGTGTTGACTTCTTGATGTGTAGTGCCTCGCAGATGTCAAGCCGCCTGCTATCACTGTATCTATCGATGATTTCTGTGTTGTTTGCTAAGATTTCTCTGGTCATGGTCTGGTTGTGGGAAGAGATTATATGTTCCTTAATGGAGCCCTGTTGCTTATGTATCGTTAATCGCCTGGAAAGAGATGTTGCTGTCTTGCCTATATACTGAGTTCTTTGAGGCTTACAGTCCCCAAATGAGCATTTGAAGGCATAGACGACGTTGGTCTCTTTTAAAGCGTTCTGCTTTGTGTCTGGAGAGATTCTTATGAGTTGGTTGGCCATTTTTTTGGTTTTATAGTAAATCATCAGTTGTATCTTCTGATTTTTGTCTGTATGGATAACGTTTCTATTAACAATATCTTTCAGGACCCTTTCCTCCGTTTTATGAGCTGTGGAAAAGAAGTTCCTGTAAAATAGTCTAATAGGGGGAATAGGTGTTGTGTTAGTTGTCTCTTCAGAGGTTGCCGGCGTTTCACCTCCCTTCTTATGATGTCTTCAACGAAACCATTAGAAAAGCCGTTGTTGACTAGGACCTGCCTTACCCTACAGAGTTCGTCATCGACTTGCTTCCATCCTGAGCTGTGGCTGAGAGCACGGTCGACATAAGCGTTAACGACACTTCTCTTGTACCTGTCTGGTCAGTCACTGTTGGCATTGAGGCACACTCCTATGTTTGTTTCCT
The DNA here is from genome assembly GCF_040958095.1 of Procambarus clarkii. NCBI lineage: Eukaryota > Metazoa > Arthropoda > Malacostraca > Decapoda > Cambaridae > Procambarus > Procambarus clarkii. The sequence continues at coordinate 16,883,602 of NC_091232.1, forward strand.
TAGTGTAGACTGCAGTGTGGAAACCTCCGCTCCTTTCCATGACTGTTACATCTAGAAAGGGCAGCTTCCCATTCTTCACCCTCTCGTAAGTGAAATGCAATACAGAATTCTGCTCAAATGCCTCCTTCAGCTCCTGCAAATGTCTGACATCAGGTGCCTGTGTAAAAATGTCGTCAACATACCTGCAGTATATGGCCGGTTTCAAGTTCATGTCGACTAGGACCTTTTGCTCGATGGTACTCATGTAGAAGTTCGCAAACAGGACACCTAGGGGAGAACCCATGGCGACCCCATCTACTTGCTTATACATGTGCCCATCCGGGCTCAAGAAGGGTGCCTCTTTAGTACAAGCTTGGAGTAGTTTCCTTAGAATGTTTTCTGGTATGTCAAGAGGAGTACAGGCCGGATCACGATACACTCTGTCCGCTATCATCCCGATTGTTTCATCCACAGGTACGTTGGTAAACAGTGATTCTACGTTCAACGAGGCTCTTATCCCTGTGGCCTGTGTTCCCACAGTAAGTCAACAAATTCCTTTGGAGACTTCAGGCTGAAGGCGCAAGGGACATAAGGAATCAGCAAGCCGTTGAGTCACTTCGCCAGTCTGTATGTGGGTGTGGGTATCTGGCTGATGATAGGCCAAAGTGGGTTTCCAGGCTTATGTGTCTTGACATTTCCATACGCGTATCCAGGTTTATATTCCCCAATAATCTTTGGCAGGTGGAGTCTGGATTTCTTGGCGTTCACAGTTTCGATCAATTTGTTGACCTTTGCTTTCAATTCGGCTGTAGTGTCCTTCGTTACCCTTTGGAATTTTGTTTGGTCAGAGAGAATGAGGTTCATTTTCGCCAGATATTCGTCTTTTTTAAGAATGACGTATATTGGCGACTTGTCACCTCTCCTGACAACTATCTCCTTGTTCTCACGAAGGCTCTTAGCTGCCGCTTTGAGCTCGGGGGACAGTATGGTGCTTCTGTAGTTGCCTCGATTCTTTCCTCCTTCCGCAATAAGTTCTGCTTGTAAGGTGTCTTTGGTGGTGACCTTCTTTTGTGTCTCGAGGAGACCTCGGGTATTCGTCAGAACATAACCCCAAAGAGAATGACGACAATTGAAATCACCTAGCGGGAGCACAGGCTCCGGCAAGGAGTCCAGGAGGTGTTTCAGATCAGGAAGAGAAAGCGGGACACTCGGGGGGAGATAAATGAAACAAACTGTGTACCATTTCCCCACAAAGATACGAGCAGCAGAACAATGGAGAGGCAAAGGAAAAAGTAAGGGGACAAAGGGAACATCAGTGCGAATCAAGAGAGCAGAAGAATTAGAAGCCCCAGCAATAGCTGGGGGTCGGGGGAGAGAGGAATAGCCACGAAAACGACCAGGACGAGCACCAAGCATCGGCTCCTGGAGACAGACACAAAGGGGCGAAAACCGCGAAATCAGAAGTTGGACTTCGAGAAAATTGGCGTAATAACTTCGAACGTTCCATTGAAGAATAGACAACGACGAGAAGAGAAAGGACAACAACAGAGAACAAGGAAGAAGCAAAGACGAAAGAGCAATATAGCACGTTAAAGAATATCAGGATTGGGATCAGGGTCAGCAAAGTCAGGGTTAGGGGGCATAGGTAAACTGAGCAAAGACGGAGGGAAGGAAGCGGGAGAACAGACCAGAGGGGGGCGGGCGGGGTCCGGAGGAAGAGGAGGAGGAGGAGACAACGGAGAGGAGCAGTGAAGGACAGCAGCAGGAAGAGAGGAAGTAGAAAGAGGGGAGCTCACCTCAGCAAGGGCAGCAACCGAGAGGGAAGTGGGGGCCAAAGAAACCTCCATAACAGGAACGGGTGGCGCAACCACAGAAATAGGAGAGGAAGGAGCGATAGAGGCAGAAGTAGGGGCCGAGGAAGAAAGCAAAACCTTCTTACCCGCCGAGGAGGAGGAAGGAGAGGAGCCAGGCTTACGCTTCTGACGTAGAGATTGGTGTCCCAGCAACTACGTACTGGGCAACAGATTCTAGCGCCTCAACAGGAGAAGCCGAACGAGAGCACACACGACGGCCGTTTGGAGAGTGATTTTTTTTTTTTTATTATTATTTTCTACCACAGACGTGGCCACACATTTACAATGCTAATCAGCATATATACATTTTCTTCTGTCCTCCATGGACAGGGTTAGAGAAGTGTTAAACATACAGTTCAAGGGTTTATTGAACACTCAACCACAGAAGGTGATTCGGTGCTTTTAAAATGCTAAGCTAACCTACATACGTAAATACATAGATACACAGATTTACGTATGCCCTACATAAAGTATTAGATGTGTCTTTTACATAATGTCATTAATGTACATTCACAAAGGTGAAATGTAATTCTGATCAGCTACCATATATGCTTTATACCCATACATATACATACACACACACACATACACATACATATATACACACACACATGCATTCACATACATTTGTCTCATTTACCCTGACAGGGTGAGGTAGCTGATAAAGAAACTAGTGTGCAATTAAGCACTTAATCACTGAAGGTGATGAAGGTGCTTTTACAAGCTCAGGTTATATAGTTACATCACATACATACATTGTATGATTGATACATTACATGGTCAATTTTGGATACAAGTCCAATATATCATCAAGTGTTCCAGTACTCATATAGTAACTACAGAGTTCAGCATACCTTAGCCCAGGAGGGCGAAAGTCAGTCAGTATTGGACACTCTACAATATAATGTTCAAGAGAGTGCATGTTTTCTCTTTCACAAAGTTGACACATTGTGTACTCGACATTTGGGTTTTGAGAAAGCTGCCAGATACGTCTATATCCCAGGCGTATTCTGGCCACTATAACATCACATTGCCGGGTTCTTGTTTTATTAGTCCCATATGTGAATGTCTCCTCACGATATCTATCATAATATTTAATGCTACAACTTTCAGGTCTTTGAGAATTTGTTAGGTCGGTGAGATTTTCATTAGATATTTGTTTAAGTATTCTCTTTGTCACTGCTAATGAAACACCCATATCAATTTCTACCACTGGTTTTCTGCAGGCTGACTTAGCACGCATATCAACAGTGTCATGCCTTGAGATGCCAACATGTGATGGTATCCATAGGAATTTAATCTCAAATCTGTTTTCTTTGGCAGCTAAAACATTCATTCGAATATCACTGACTATTTTCTGGGTGTCACTACTATGTGCGTTCAATGCCAGGAGTGCACTCTGCGAGTCACAGTATATAAGTCCACTGCCTTTGTCTTTTAAAAATTCAGTGGCAAGGTATATGCCTGCAAGTTCGGTTTGAGTTGTACTTGCCCAGTCATTGACGCGCTTCAGTGCTGTATGTACGAGAGAAGATTGTTCAAATATGTTACATGCACATCCGGTACATCGTCCACCTTCTGGAGAGCGATGGACATCAGCCAGCACTGACAGGCGGTGGGGAGAGTCAAGAGACGGAGGGGAAGGATGGGAAGGAAGAACGGAGGGAGACGAGGAGGAAGACACAGGAGACAAGACAGACCGAGTAGAAAGGAGGGAAACCCCAGACAGAGGACCAAGAGGTGGATCCTTCAGGATAGAACTCAAAGGAACAGAGGAGGGGGCAGTGGGCGTATCAGGGGTCCAAGGCCCGGAAACGGTTGTGAGTCTGAGGAAGGTGGGAAGGATGAGGAGAGGATGAGCGCAACACGTGAGCATAAGAGATATTAGCATAAGGCAGGAGTCGGCGAACCTGGCGCCTCGCCTCAGGAAAACATTAACGCTCCCGGTGCTTCAAGTTGAGGACGGCTGCCTCAAGCTTGTAATGGACACACGCACGGGAGAAGGTAGGATGGGCCTCACCGCAGTTGAGGCAACGAGCTCGGGGAGAAGTGCACTCCAACTTATTGTGACCTTCGCCACCACACAAAGAACAGAGAGAGACAGTCACAGAGCAGCGGAGGGCATCATGCCTAAATCTCCAGCACTTGTTACAGAGCCTAGGAGAAGGAATGTACTCCTGGACAGAGCACCTGGCACCAGCAAGAATGACAGAGGGTGAAAGGGTCCGACCATCAAGGGTAATCTTCACAACCCAAAGGGGTTGACGGCGACGACCACGAGGAGGACGAGTAAACGTGTCCACCTGGAGAACAGAATGGCCCTGGGCATCAAGGATATGTCGAATATCGTCGTGGCAGTCTCGCAGACCTCGAATACCGGTCGCAACATGGGGCGGGAGGAGAACACTGGCGTTCAAATGAACGTTCTTTGAGACCCAAACACGGGTCTCGCCAAGGCAGGATAAGGCAGCCAAGCGGGAAACTGCATCCTGAGAAGGAGCAGCAACGACACGTGTACCGAGACGAGTGGGGTTGAAGGTAACAGAGGCATCCACGGAATCAACGAGATGTCGGTGGAGGGAGAAATCGTCAGGAGGCGCAGAATCAAGAGGGAGGAGATCAAAATATTTGGCCCACGAAGCGGGACCAAACAAAGCTTGATAGGTATCTCAGAACAGGAAGGAAGCGAGCGAGGGCAGCCGTGACGAGGACGGCGTTGAGAACCCCCAGAGAGAGGGGTTAAAAGGCGCAGTAGTTACAACTAGAGATGGAGCCGCATCAGGGGATGAGGTAGTCCCCACTGGGGGCTTGGGGCTCGACACAACCACAGAGGAGGGAGGAGTCAGAGAGGCCAAAGGTAGGAGCAAGGTCGGGGCCCAATGCAGCGGAGGCTACAGAGCCCGGTCTTCCAACACGGACCGACTCGCGGGCTTGGTCGCCCACCCCACGAGCCTGAGAAGGTAAAGGAGAAACAGTAGATATCATCGCTACGAAAAATCAATATTCATTCACGAATGTTGATTTTCCCACACCCACCATGGACCCACAATTAGAGGCAGGACACCCAACAAGAAACTATCGCTGATCATGCCGAGGCCTCCTAGGGGTGCGTCGTGAGTATATGCCCCACAAACGCCACCTTAAGAACCGACAATCCGTCGAGATCGGGTTCAGTGACGAAAGGGGGATTAACAATAAAAGGTTCCCCTCGCTCTCGATGTTGGGTACTACAGTTCTACGGGTGCAAGAGTATGCCTCCTCAAGCACCCGGGCGTCAAAATAGAAGTCCAAAGGAATAACCAAAACAAGCGAAAGGTTGGCAGGAAACGGCAAGCAGATAGGAGAAGAGGGGGGAGAAAAACGAAACGCAATTCGCTCAGCACAATTGGAGAAGACGGCAGCTGAAGCACAAGGCTAGAAAAGGACAGAAGACTGTCCCAAGGAGCATCACACTCCGGCAGCCGCCCACTAAGCTCCCCTCACGGCATCAACGAGCTGAGCAGGGAAGGGGGGATTCCCAAGGAAAAAATTATTTAATTGTGTCACAGAATTTAGTGCCGAGAGCACAAAAATTAGCACCGAGAACAAAGATTTTTGTACCAAGAACACTGATTTTAATACCGAGTTTGACAGTCAAACAAACCAAAAAATAATGACATTTTAGAAAAGTAACTTTTTTGTAAGAATTTTCTTTAGATTTATAATATTTTATACATCTAAAAGACATGATAAAACTAGAAAAAAACTTTACTGCCACTTTTTATTGACATTTATTACAATTTATTAACACAATTTTATGCAATAAGGAGATATTATTGTTTAGGAGTAACTTATTTTCATGATTTTTATATATTATTTTGAAATATTATTGCAAAGATAAAATTATGAAAGGTTTCTCCAGGTATATATAATATAAATATATTTCCCGTTGATTAGTTTTATGAAACAAATTTTATATGTGTTGTGTATGTTTTAAGAATTTATGTAATATTTCTTATTTTATTTACAATTTTGTAAAAAAAAAAAAAATAAAGGGTGGGAGTACCACCTCTAGCTGGAAGAAGGGGGACCCATAGCCTCGGAGGAAACCACGCATAACGCATTAGAGGGAATGTTTAGATCCCCTCCAATACAGTTTCTGTGTGCTTTTCTCCTACCACCCCCTTCCTTGAATATTTTTTGTGCTTTATTATGCATTTGATGGTTACAAGATATACATGGGTTTTTGTATATATTTTTTACATAACATTACTCGTTGTCTATACTGGAGGTCTTTAACTCGCAAATTATATTATTTGTGGGGTAATAAAACCCAAAAATTAATTTTGGGAAAATTATGATATGCCCAAATTTATTTTTGTAAAGATATTTTATATAATAAATTAAATAATTTGTTCTAAATAAAAAGTTTGTCACCTAAAAAACAAAGTATTTACTTTTGGTTTTTACTTAGAAAAAATATTTTTTAGTGAAATAAAAGCCCCAAATTTACTTTTTGTAATTAATTTTGAATGTATTTTATAGAATCAATTATATAATTTTAAAAAGTTACCCTTGAATGTGAGACACAAAAGATAAAAAAGCTATTAATGGGATTTGGTATATTATTGTTTATGTTATTATTGTCCATATTATTGTTTATGTAACATGTCGTAACTGCAGTTGTAGTTTAAATGATTTTTCGCACTTATCCAAACATGGTATGATAAAGGATATTGAAATGTATAAGTATTTGATTTTTATTATTATTTTTATTATTATCAACAATTTTTACGGATTTGTACATTATGTCGGCATTTGGGGGTACACCTTTGACCGTATCTCTGGCAAATACATCTGTGATTCATGCACGGCAAGAGTTTACAATGACACACTAGAATCTTCCTATAGCGATTATCACTGAGAAAATAATCAGACTGTCTTCGAGCGACTTCTCGAAGACCTACTGTTTGGCTCTTATTAATTTGATTTGGTATAATTCTGTCTACAAATTTATCGAAGTCAGTCCTAGAAAGATACTGATCGATGGTTCCAAATTTGGTGGCCATACGATATAAATCTCTCTGGTGATTATTTTCGATAACTATTCCACTGATGGTACGGATTACCTTCTTCGATTCTCTGTCTGCTTTAGGGATTATGACATTAACTGCGTCGTATAAACTTATGGGTGTAACAACTGATGAAGACTGTGACAACATTTTAAAAAGCGTTACTCTTCTCGCTCTCGTTCAGTCTACTACTTATTTATTTTACTTTTTTGACATGCAAGTGATGGGGAGGATGGTTGTCAGTGTCTGCGTCGATATTGTTGTTATTTTCGTCGGACTCCGAATCAGTACGAGATGGTGTGTCCCCTGAATTGTTCTGTTGTCTAATTATTATCTTAGGTGATAACACTACAAGAGGAGGCAACGGTGATGATGGTCGAAGATGAGGCTCTTGTGGTAGTGGAGATGATAATATCATCCCATGATCAGAAGACGAAGGTGTAGTAGGAGCTGCTGCCATTTCTTCATTGTTAACTCGACCCAATGGGGCTTTTGTTACTTTGTTCAGTTCGTCATCTATTATCTTCAGGGGTAATAATATTGGTGGCAATGAAGGGGGTGGTGGTGGGGATGGTGGTGATGGTGGTGAACTTGGTGGCGGAGATCTTATTATTATCATCTCATGATGAGAAGACGAAGGTGTAGTAGGAGCTGTTCCCATTTCTTCATTGTTGACTTCATCTAACGATTCTCCTGTTATTTTGTTCAGCTCGTCATCCATTATCTCCTGGGGTAATAATATTGGTGGTAATGATGGTGGTGGTGGAGGTGGGGAGATTATTATTATCTCAGGTGAAGAACTTGTAGTTGTATTCGAATGTGAAGATATGATGGATTGATGTTGTTGTTGAAGTAATATTGGTGATGATGACTGTAATTAAAAGAAAATATATATCGGATCGGTACGGGCTGAGTATAGGACTCCACAGGATCGGCACGAGCTGAAGTTAGGTCTTCACAGGATCGGTATGGGCTGAATATAGCGCTCCACAGGATCGGTACGAGCTGACTGTTGGACTCCACAGGAACGGTACAGGCTAAGTATAAGACTCCACAGGATCGTTACGGGGGTGAGTATCACTCCAATGGATCGGTATGGGCTTAGTATAGTACTCCACAGGATCGTTACGGGGTGAGTATATCACTCCACAGGATCGGTATGGGCCGATCATAGAACTCCACAGGATTGTTACGCGCAGTGTACAAGACGCCACAAGATCGGTACGGGCTGAGTATAGGACTCCACAGGATCGGTACGGGCAGTGTATAGGACTCCACAGGTTCGGTACAGGCTTATTATAGCACTCCACAGGATCGGTACAGGCTAAGTATAGCACTCCACTGGATCGTTACGGGCTAAGTGTAGGACTCCACAGGATCGGTACGGTCTGAGAATAGGACTATATACGATCGGTACGGGCTGAGTACAGGACTCCACAGGATCGGTACGGGCTGAGTACAGAACTGCACAGGATTGGTACGGGTTGAGTATAAGATTCCACAGGATCGGTACGAGCTGAGCACAGAACTCCACAGGATTGGTACGGGCTGAGTACAGAACTACACAGGATCGGTACGGGCTGAGAACAGAACTCCACAGGATCGGTACGGGATGAATTTAGGACTCCGCAGGATCGGTACTGACTGAGTATAGGACTTCTCAGGATCGGAACGGGCTGAGAATAGGAATCCATAGGATCAGTACGGGCTGGGTATATGACTCCACAGGATCGGTACAGGCTGAATTTCGGACTCCACAGGAGCGGTATGAGCTGAGCTTAGGACTCCACAGGATCGGTACAGGCTGAGTATAGGATTCCACAGGATCGGTACGAGCTGATTACAGAACTCCACAGGATTGGTACGGGTTGAGTACAAAACTACACAGGATCGGTACGGGCGGAGAACAGAACTCCACAGGATCGGTAAAGGTTGTGTATAAGACACCACAGGATCGTTTTGGGCTGATTACAGGAATCCACAGGATCGGTACGGGCTGAGTATAAGATTCCACAGGATCGGTACGAGCTGATTACAGAACTCCAAAGGATTGGTACGGGCTGAGTATAAAACTACACAGGATCGGTACGGGCTGAGAACAGAACTCCACAGGATTGGTACGGGCTGAGTATAAAACTACACAGGATCGGTACGGGCTGAGAACAGAACTCCACAGGATTGGTAAAGGTAGAGTATAAGACACCACAGGATGGTTTGGGCTGATTACAGGAATGCACAGGATCGGTACGGGCTGAGTATAGGAATCCACAGGATCGGTACGGGCTGAATTTAGGACTCCACAGGATCGGTACGGGCTGAGTATAGGACTCCACAGGACCGATACGGGCTGAGTATAGCACTCCACAGGATCGATAATGGCTGAGCATTGAACTCCACAGGATAGATACAGGCTGAGTATAGGACTCCACAGAATCGGTACGGGATGAATTTAGGACTCCACAGGATCGGTACGGGGTGAATATATAGCTAGGACTCTACAGGATCGGTACTGGCTGAGCATAGGACTTCTCAGGATCGGAACGGGCTGTGTATAGGACTCCACAGGATCGGTATGGGCTGAATATATAGGACTCCAAAGGATCGGTACGGGCTGAGTATTGGACTCCATGGGATTGATACAGAGTATAGGACTCCACAGGATCGGTACGGGCTGAGTATAGGACTCCACAGAATCGGTACGGGATGAATTTAGGACTCCACAGGATCGGTACGGGGTGAATATATAGGACTCTACAGGATCGGTACTGGCTGAGCATAGGACTTCTCAGGATCGGAACGGGCTGTGTATAGGACTCCACAGGATCGGTATGGGCTGAATATATAGGACTCCAAAGGATCGGTACGGGCTGAGTATTGGACTCCACGGGATTGATACAGAGTATAGGACTCCACAGGATCGGTACGGGCTGAGTATAGGACTCCACAGGATCGGCACGAGCTGAAATTAGGTCTTCACAGGATCGGTATGAGCTGAATATAGCGCTCCACAGGATCGGTACGAGCTGACTATTGGACTCCACAGGATCGTTACGGGGTGAGTGTATCACTCCACAGGATCGTTACGGGGTGAGTGTATCACTCCACAGGATCGGTATGGGCCGAGCATAGAACTCCACAGGATTGTTACGCGCAGTGTACTAGACTCCACAAGATCGGTATGGGCTGAGTATAGGACTCCACAGGATCGGTACGGGCAGTGTATAGGACTCCACAGGTTCGGAACAGGCTTAGTATAGCACTCCACAGGATCGGTACAGGCTAAGTATAGCACTCCACAGGATCGTTACGGGCTGAGTGTAGGACTCCACAGGATCTGTACGGTCTGAGAATAGGACTATATACGATCGGTACGGGCTGAGTACAGGACTCCACAGGATCGGTATGGGCTGTGCTTAGGACTCCACAGTATCGGAACGGGGTGAGTATAGGACTCTACAGAATCGATACGGGCTGAGTATAGGGCTCCACAGGATCGATACGGGCTGAGTATAGCACTCCACAGGATCGGTAAGGGCTGAGTATTGAACTCCACAGGATCGATACAGGCCGAGTATAGGACTCCACAGGGTCGGTACGGGATGAATTTAGGACTCCACAGGATCGGTACGGGCTGAGTATTGGACTCCACGGGATCGATGCAGAGTTTAGGACTCCACAGGATCGGTACGGGATGAATTTAGGACTCCACAGGATCGGTATGGGCTGAGTATAGGACTGCACAGGATCAGTACTGGCTGAGTATAGGACTTCACAGGTGGACCAGTGAACAGGGGCGGGAATGGCACCGTTAACAGTGCCACAGCAGGCCAGGGTCCAGTTCAGGGACCAGACCAGGGTCCAGCTCACAGTAGACCGACAACAGTCTGGGGTAGTGATCACTCAGTAAACAGGGGAACCCAGGGTGGGGTGGGGAATCAGGCGTGAGGCGGGGGCGGTGTAGCCAGCCACCGCCGGTCCCCCATCCCTGATGCCTTCCCACCTCTCTCCCCTCCAGGGAACCCACCCACCCATACCCCAATCTCTACCCACGGTGTCACACCACCACCACTACCTACCCTCCCAATCCATACCAATGAATCAGACCCCTCCACTGTCTCCCATCTGCCTCCCCATCCAGGCACTCCTGACCCCCAGGAGGTCGTCACTCAGGTTTGTGTTGCAGCAATATTAGACTGCGTGATAAAATCTCATCCAGTCGTCCACCAAATACTGCAAAAGCAGACTGAACTTGAGAAAGCCCTCTGCCAGATTAAGACGACTCAGGAAAAAATCCTCCAAATCCTGCAACAGCAGAGTCCATCAAGTGGAGGTCCTGCAAGCCAGAGCCTAGTGCAAGATGATGCAGCACATACTGCCGAGGTACGTCAGCAGACACAACCAGGACACCAGCACATCAGTGCACGCAGTAACACCAGTGCACACAGTAACACCAGTGCACACAGTAACTCCAGTGTACACAGTGACACCAGTGCACACAGTGACACCAGTGCACACAGTAACACCAGTGCACACAGTGACACCAGTGCACACAGTAACGCTAGTACACACAGTAACACCAGTGCACACAGTAACACCAGTGCACACAGTAACTCCAGTGCACACAGTGACACCAGTGCACACAGTGACACCAGTGCACACAGTAACACCAGTGCACACAGTGACACCAGTGCACACAGTAACGCTAGTACACACAGCAACACCAGTGCACACAGTAACACCAGTGCACACAGTAACACCAGTGCACACAGTAACACCAATACACACAGTAACACCAGTGCACACAGTAACGCCAGTACACACAGTAACACCACACACCATGGAATACACGATGACACATGTGAACATAATAATTACACACGTGCAGCTGATGACAAACAACCTCAAAATGGATAATCACAATGAACAACATCTCACTATACTGCAATGGAACTGTAATGGAGTTCGCAAAAGAATTAATGACATCATACAGTACGTCCGTGAACACCAAACTGACGTCATAGTGCTACAGGAGACGATGGTAGGTGATGACTTCAACCCAAGGTTCAGCGGTTATCGCAAGTTCTCCCTGCCCTCTGGGGAAAGAAAACGGGGTCTTATCACTTTTGTAAATAACAACATTCCCACACAGATTATTGATGACCTGCACATGGGGGATGAGTTTGAATCACTGGGAGTAACCCTTTACTTAAACAATAATGCCCTACATATAATCAACCTATATGTGCCACAGAGTAAACTTGACCTTGACACACTGCCTGAGTTTGTTAATGAAGAACCTACCCTGCTGGTCGGTGACCTGAATGCCAGACACCCACACTTTGGTACCAACTGTCATCAGCCGAATGCCAATGGACGGAAACTGTCACTCTTTGTCAGGGGAAGTGAAAACCTTAGGGTCCTGGGTGATGAACAGCCAACTCACCTCAGAGGAGGAAGATTAGACTATGCTCTCCTGCTGAATGCACAGGACACGGATGCCAGTACACACATTGTGCACAGTTTATGTAGTGACCACTGGGCACTAATTACCACCTTCGACATGAGCAAGAGAAGGAAAGAGACGAATAAAAGAAAAAGGTTATCACTCGGACCAGATATGAGGCCGCACTTCATAAACAGGATGAGTGACTGGTTCACGGAATACCAAATCCTAGAAGTCATTGACACATTTGTTGATGACCTTAATCACCAAATTGAGAGCTGTCTAAGAGTTCCGCGCCGTACGCCTGGGCGTACGGCGCGGGCGTAACCCTCAGAGGAAGAAAATAAAATGGTATGAGAATGATTACATAAAGATGCTTAACGCAAATGTGCGAGACATGAGTAGAGAGTACCGGAGACATCCCACTGAAAGTAATCAAGAGTTGTTTAAAACTGTGTGTCAAGTAGCCAGGGAAGAGAAGATTAAAGAGCGGGAAAGACAATGGCTTGAGTTCACTAGCTCTATTGGACGGGAAACATCTGCAAGACAAGTGTGGGCAAAAATTCAGATAGCTAAGGGGGGCAGAGCCCGGCCTGCGGCTCACAAAGACCCCCAGGGTAAGGCTGAGGAACTAATTCACAAGTGGAGTGATGCAGCATCCTCCTCCTCCCTCCCTGCAGAAATCAGCAGGGAACAGCTCCTGCGACATAATGACAGAAGAATTAGGATAACAAGAGCACTGTCTAGGGATGACGAATATGGGGAACCAATCACAGCCCAAGAAGTAAGGGGCGCTATGAAAAAGGGTAAAAGTACAACACCTGGTGAAGATGGCGTCACCTACGACATACTCAATGCACTGTGTGAAGTGTCTGGGAATCCACTACCCCACCTGTTTAACAAGTCATTCCTAAGTGGAGTGTTGCTCACACAATGAAAACACGCAATAATTATTCCCATACCGAAGCCTAATGACCCTGGTAATTACAGACCTATCAGCCTCGTGTCATGCACTTGCAAGATGCTTGAAAGGATCATCCTAAACCGACTGTTGCACAAAATAGGCAGGTTAGGGGAGGGCGTCAATGGATTTGTTAAAGGACGGAGCACAGCAAATTGTATAGTTAATTACTTGGCTAATGACACGGCTAGGTACTCTGTATTTGTTGACATCAAAGGAGCCTTCGACAAAGCACAGGGGATTGCGATCCTGGACGAGCTTGCATGCATGGGTGTCAAGGGGAGACTCATGAAATGGGTTGAAGACTACCTCACAGGAAGGAAAGCCAAGGTATGCTTCAATGGAGCAGTCTCCAGAACAATGAATATGGAACTCGGGACCCCCCAAGGCGGAGTCTTAAGCTCTACACTATTCAATGTACTTATGAACGCCATTGCAAATATTGATTTTCCGGAAGGAACACAACAAGTGGGATATGTAGATGATGTCCTAATACAAGCTCCCACCTTGGGAAAAATTGAACAGTCCATTGAACTCCTCGGAAGGAAATGTATTGAGCTCGGTTTCACTCTCTCCACAAACAAGACGAAGGCATACTCCCATCACAAGCGGAGAGCAAATGAAGAACTGCAAATTAATGGTGTAACACTTGAATGGGTTGACCACTATCGGTACCTTGGCGTCACTGTCGGCTCTAACAAGGGAAAGAAAGAGGAGCTCAATCAACTCATAGGAACATGCAAAAGTCGACTCAGGGCACTGAAAGCTATGACCTGGAACGGACATGGAGCCTCTATTGCCGTGCTTAAAATGATGTACACAGCCTATGTGCGCTCCGTCATAGACTATGCCGCACCAGTTCTGTGCACCTACTCCCAAAGCGATATGAAAAGGCTTGAAAGCATTCAAAATGAAGCCATGACAATCATTCTTGGAGTTCCAAGAACTGCCAAAACGTCTAATCTACGAGAGGAGTTGTCCCTTCCCAGTGTTAAAAGCAGAATTCAGGAGCTGAATGCTAAGCTTGCAATTAGGATAGCCAGAGATCCCCATTACAATGATATTGCCAAGAAAAAACTGAGCTCTGTGCTACTTTCAGGGGGAAACAGGAGAAGCAAAAAATGGCATCACACAGCAGTCTGCTACCTCGAAGAGCTTCACCTGCTTGAGCAAGCCCGTGAGCTCCTGCCTGTAGAGAGATTACCTCCCTGGGAGGATGACTCATGCAAGATCATCATCAATGAAATGGCAATGAAAAATCCAACATGATACCACAAGAAATGAGGCACAAGTATCTCGAGGAAATTTATAAAGAAGCCGGAGATGAACTAGATCAAATCTACACTGACGGGTCATCTAATCCTATCAATGGCAGGGCTGGTGCAGCATACACGGTAATCTAGGATAATACCTTCCAACGCAGAAATGACGAAAAAGCACGTATTGAGAACTATGCCTCTTCAACGCAAGCAGAGCTAACTGCCATTGTTATGGCGTTAAGGTTTCTTGAACGGAACACTAATGGTGCAGTGATTTGCACCGATTCAAAAGCAGCACTGCAAAGCCTAAGTAAAAATCAGGCAGTAAATCTTGCAATAGTCGCTGAAATTAAGAGGGCTGTGAGAGTACTTACCAATCAGGGAAGAGTCATCAAGTTTCTGTGGATCCCCTCCCATGTTGGAATATGTGGAAATGAACGAGCAGATGTGCTGGCTGCTGAAGGCGCTGAAGGAGACCATATTGAATACTTCATACCCAAGACTCAACTACAAATTAGAGGTATTGTCAGGCAACATCACCGTGACAAGGTAACTGAGGAAAGGAGGATAGAAGCACAAACCAGTGAATCTGTACGATGGTACAACATGGTTGCAGCTGGCAATCCCAATCATTATGGCCGAAGAGGAGGACGACGAGGGAGAGAATCAGTAATAGCGAGAATCCGTCTTGGATACAAATATCCATGGAGATTTGGAATGGAAACAACACTTGATCAGCGAAGTTGCAGAATCTGTGGTGAGAGTGATGGACACCGCCTTGACCACTATCTACGTGAATGTGAACACCTGAGAGACATTAGGAATATCTGTAGAATAATAAACCCCACATTGTTTGAGTTAGGAAAACACTATTTGTCAAATATTGATACTGTTCTTAAAAGATTTCCCCATTTTGCACCCGCAAGATAATGTAAGCTTTTAAGGGTTGATAAATGTTAATCTTCTTGTTTGAGGAGCTGTTCACTTGAGACAGTTAAGCAAGTCCCAGCTGTGTCTGGGTACAAGTGACAAAATGAACAACCCAGCGGGTTTTCTTCCTATTGGGGAGTGTTGTACATTCTGCTATGGCGGTATGTTCACTCACAAGATGAGTGGCGCTGCCCAATAAATTCGCCCCTCGGGGCAAAATTTAAATTTAAATTTTAAATACATACATACATACATACATACATACATACATACATACATACATACATACATACATACATACATACATACATACATACATATACGTCCAGTCAGCATATAGGTATTTCGTGACAAAATCCAATGCAGAATATATTGGTGAGACGCCACTGTGATGAGGAGTTTAAATATCACAGGAACTGTTGGTTAATGTGTGAGATAAGTGAGGTTAGATGAGGCATCTACAAGCATCAGCTGGAGACTGGGGGAGAGTTGTGAAGGCTGCTGGTACTCGGCCCAGATGTTAGAGGGTGTGTTTCAACCCCCCACCCCCCTTCCACGTTGACCGCAGAACGTCTAAGGTTACCTGCCACTATCCCTTACCAAGGGTATCGTCCCCCCCCCCCCCCCCGCCCCACACATACACATGCATCAGATTCTTAACTTACAATATTTAGAATTTACCAATTTATGTTATTACAAAGACTCTCAGTTTCACATTATGTATAAACTTGGAACTTAAAATTTGTCAATCTGTTTCATAAATTGATAACTTTGTGGTAGTGGACCCCATACCCATCTTGTGGGCGGTAGTGGACCCATACCCCATCTAGTGGGCGGTAGTGGACCCTATACCCATCTTGTGGGTGGTAGTGGACCCCATACCCAACTTGTGGGTGGTGGTGGACCCCATACCCATCCTGTGGGTGGTAGTGTACCCCATACCCATCATGTCGGTGGTAGTGGACCCCATACCCATCTTGTCTGTGGTAGTGGACCCCATACCTGTCTTGTGGGTGCTAGTGGACCCCATACCCATCTTGTGGGTGGTAGTGGACCCCATACCCAGCTTGTGGGTGCTAGTGGACCCCATACCTATCTTGTGGGTGGTAGTGGACCCCATACTCATCTTGTGGGTGGTAATGGACCCCATACCCATCTTGTGGGTGGTAGTGGACCCCATACAAATCTTGTTAGTGGTAGTAGACCCCATACCCAACTTGTGGGTGGTAGTGGACCCCATACAAATCTTGTTAGTGGTAGTAGACCCCATACCCAACTTGTGGGTATGGTATATCCACACCACTACCACTACCAACACCGCGTGGGAAGTAGTGGAATTTATATCTATCCTTGAGCTGTAGTTGACCCCATACCCCATCTCGTGAGCAGTAGTTGCCCCCATACCCCAGCCCGTGAGTGTTAGTGCACCCCATACCCCTCCTGTGGAAGGGAGTGGACCCAATATACTCATCCTGTTGGTGATAGTGGACCCTATGCCCATCCTGTTTGCGGTAGTGGACCCCATACCAATCTTGTGGGTAGTATTGGACATCATAACCATCATGTGGGAGGTAGTGCACCCCATACCCATCTTGTGGATGCTAGTGGACCCCGTACCCATCTTGTGGTTGGTAGTGGCCGGCCCCTCATACCCACCCTGTGGGCGGTAGTGGACCTCATACTCATTCTGTGGACGGTAGTGGAGCATATACCCATCCTGTGGATGAACGTAGCCCCCGTACCCACCCTGTGGGCGGTTGTGGATCCTGCCGCTCACAGGATACGTATCCTGTGAGCGGTAGTGGACCCCATGCATACCCATCCTGCGGGCGGAAGTGAACCCCATACCCATCCTGTGGGTGGTAGTGACCCTATAGCCATCCTGTAGCCAGTAGTGGTCCCCACACCCACCCTGTTGGCGGTAGCGGACCCCTTACCCATCCTGTGGGTGATAGTGGTCCCCAAACCCATCCTGAGGGCGGTAGTGGACCCCATACCCATTCTGTGGGTGGTAGTGGACCCCATACCCTTCATATCGGTGGTAGTGGACCCCATACCCATCTTGTGGGTGGTAGTGGACCCCATACATATCTTATGGGTGGTAGTGGACCCCATACCCATCTTGTGGGTGGTAGTGGACCCCATACATATCTTATGGGTGGTAGTGGACCCCATACCCATCTTGTGGGTGGTAGTGGACCCCATACATATCTTATGGGTGGTAGTGGACCCCATACTCATCTTGTGGGTGGTAATGGACCCCATACCCATCTTGTGGGTGGTAGTGGACCCCATGCAAATCTTGTTAGTGGTAGTAGACCCCATACCCAACTTGTGGGTGGTAGTGGACCCCATACCCATCTTGTGGGTGGTAGTGGACCCCATACCCATCTTGTGGGTGGTAGTAGACCCCATACCTATCTTGTGGGTGGTAGTGGACCCCATACCCATCTTGTGGGTGGTAGTAGACCCCCATACCCAACTTGTGGGTGGTAGTGGACCCCATACCCATCTTGTGGGTGGTAGTGGACCCCATACCCATCTTGTGGGTGGTAGTAGACCCCATACCTATCTTGTGGGTGGTAGTGGACCCCATACCCATCTTGTGGGTGGTAGTAGACCCCATACCCAACTTGTGGGTGGTAGTGGACCCCATACCCATCCTGTGGGCGGTAGTGGACCCCATCCTGTGGGTGGTAGTGGACCCCATACCCATCTTGTGGGTGGTAGTGGACCCCATACATATCTTATGGGTGGTAGTGGACCCCATACCCATCTTGTGGGTGGTAGTGGACCCCATACATATCTTATGGGTGGTAGTGGACCCCATACCCATCTTGTGGGTGGTAGTGGACCCCATACATATCTTATGGGTGGTAGTAGACCCCATACCCATCTTATGGGTGGTAGTAGACCCCATACCCAACTTGTGGGTGGTAGTGGACCCCATACCCAACTTGTGGGTGGTAGTGGACCCCATGCCCATCCTGAGGGTGGTATAGTAACCTTATACCCATACTGTGGGTAGTAGTGGCCCCTTCATACCCACCCTGTGGGCGGTAGTGGACCCCATACTCATTCTGTGGGCGGTAGTGGAGCATATACCCATCCTGTGGATGAACGTAGCCCCCGTACCCACCCTGTGGGCGGTTGTGGATCCTACCGCTCACAGGATACGTATCCTGTGAGCGGTAGTGGACCCCATGCATACCCCTCCTGCGGGCGGAAGTGAACCCCATACCCATCCTGTGGGTGGTAGTGACCCTATAGTCATCCTGTAGCCAGTAGTGGACCCCACACCCACCCTGTGGGCGGTAGTGGACCCCTTACCCATCCTGTGGGTGATAGTGGTCCCCAAACCCATCCTGTGGGCAGTAGTGGACCCCATACCTATCCTGTGGGCAGTACTTGACCCCATAAGCATATTGTGGTCGGTAATGGATCCAGTACCCGCCCTGTTGACGGTAGTGGACACCATAGTAACCTCAAACTCTTCGCGAGGAAGAGTTTGGGCCTTGGAAAAAATGTAACTGGGAATATACCATATATGTACTAATTCATATTCAACATATTGACTTTAAGCATTAAGTCATATATGTGCTGTCTTATGCGAGAGCGGGTTGCCCGCTCTCGCACAAAACAGCACTTATATGACTTGTTGCTTATTGACAATATTTTGCTTATGAATTAGTACATAAGTGGTATGTACTACCACATATGTACTAATACATATTCTTAAATATGTATTAGTAGGGGTCCACTACCGCCTACTGGATGGGTTTATGATCCTCCACCACCCACAGGATGAGTATAGCGTCCACTACTGCCTGCAGGATGGGTATCAGGTCCACTACTGCCCACAAGATGGGCTTGGGGACACTATCATCTACAGGATGAGTATAGGGCCCAACTACTGCCCACTAGATGGGTATATGTTACACTTCAGCCCAAAGGATGTGTGTGGCGTCCACTATACCGCCCAAAGGATGGGTATGGGGTCCACAATCACCGCACAGGATGAAAATTGTGTCTACTACCGCCCACAGGATGAGTATGGCCTCCATTGCCGCCCAGAGCATGAGAATAGGATACAGTACCGTCCATGGATTGGGTATATGCTTAACTACTGCCATCAGGATGAGCATATCGTCTACTACCGCCCACAGGATGGGTATGGGATTAACTATAACTCATAAGACGCATATGGAGTCCACTAACGCCCTCAGGGTGGGTAGTGGGACCATTACCGCCCACAAGATGGGTATGGTGCCCACTATCACCAACATGATAAGTATGGTGTCCACTTCCTACCAAAGGAGCGGTATGCCCTCCACTGCCACATGCAGGATGAGTATAGGGTCCAGTACCACTCAAGGGATGGGCATGGGTCCATTACTGCCCACAGGATGGCTTTGGGGACCATTATCATCCACAGGATTGGGATGGGGGTCAACAACCGCCCACAGGATGGGAATGGGGGGTCGTGTCCTTCCACAGGATAGATATATGCGCCACTACCGCCCACAAAATTAGTATGGGGTCCACTACCGCCCACAGGATGGGTATGAGGTCCACTACCGCCCACATGATGAGTATGGGGTCGACAACCACTCACAGGATGGTGTCATGTTCACAGAAAATGGTACCATCCGTTTTCTATGTGCAGCGGCTGAGACGCCAGAGTAGAGAAGGTAAACAAGAGCATACAGGACGCTACCAGCTCGGAAGCTACTAGTCATGTAATTGTTTATAAGTATTAAAGTCAGTAACCAAGCGATAGCTTTATATGAACCCTACAACCAAGATTTCCTCAGTAACACAAAAACACCACAGATGGGTATGTAGGGGGACCACTACCACCCACAGGATGCATATGGGGTCACTACTACCCACAGGATGGGTATGGGGTCCAATACCGCCAACAGGATAGGTATGGGGTCCACTACCACCTACAGGATGGTTATGGGGTCCACTTCCGCCCGCAGGATGGGTATGGATTCTATATAAATATAGAATACTAGGAATATAGAATAGTGGCAAGAGGCGGCATCAGTGGTTATAAATCGAGTAACTGGAAACTGATGACATCAACCTGGGACAACAAGAGATCACCTGTACCGACCGGGGGACCGGCTTCGTTACCCTACGCTAAGTACTTGCCATAAAGTTTGAACAAAATAACATACATAATATTACAAATATACGGTATACATATAATATTATAAATATTAAACATATAAATATATACATATAATTTTATAAAGAGTTAAAAGGACTGACATCAATAAGTGATCCATACAGTGAACCTCAAATACAATACAATACATCAGACAATAGAGAGATGTGGCGAGTGTTCGGGAGTACTGGGAAAACGTAATGCAGGCGTCCAGTGTTGCATCTGTAACATAAGATTTCACCTGGGCTGTACAGAATTAGCTCCAGGATGCACAAAAAGGCAAGGAATTTACTGGGTTTGCAAAGATGACAGATTAATGTTAGAGAACATAACTAAACTGATGAAAAACATTCCCGAGTCACAGAGATTATCATTCACAGACAGGCTACCAGTGATATATGCGGACTGGGAGAAGACAACATTGGATAACGACCAAAACTCAGGAACAGATTGTTTAGAGAACTGCAGCAGTAGTGTGGAGGAAGGGGGTATTGTGGTGCAAAATAACAGCAATATTGCAGAGCCAGGTAATATAAACGATGAGAGCAACAGTGAAACAGAGTGCATAGATGAAGGAATTGGGACGAAAAACGGAGATGGCTCCAATAAAGAGGTAGACAAGACAGTCACAGATATAAATACCTTGAAAAACGCAAAACCGGAACACATTTGCAAATTCTACGCTAAAGGAATATGCAAATATGGAAAATTAGGAGCAAAATGCAATTTTCTGCATCCTCGAAAATGCAGGAACATGTTGGAGAGGGGTACATGCCGTTTTGGAACAGGGTGTAGATACTTCCACCCTAAATTATGTCAATTTTCATTTAGGGACAAAAAATGCGACAATCTTCAATGGCCGGAATTCCACGTGAGAGATACACAGCGTTATAGACGGGAAGATCAATATGACACTACTGTAAATTTTTTAGAGGAAGGCAGAAACAGAGTAGTAAATATAAGAGAGAGGAACAGTCAGATGGAACCAATACAGGATTACAGAGGGGAAGGGAGATACCCACAAGACTGGAATACAAATTATCAACAAGCACACAGGTACTACACCACACAACACCCGTCCTACTACCAAAACTGGACGAATCACTTCCAAAACAACACACCCTGGACGCAAACGCAGTGGCCTCCTTACCAGGGCCTCAGATATTAACACCAAGTAAGGCTTCCAACACTACCACTAACACGATAACATCATTTATATTTGCCAACATCCAGGGTATAAAAACACGTAAATCCAACAAAGTTCGCTTTATAGATGGTCTCCTTCATGAGGCAAATACAGTGTTTGGAGCCCTAACAGAAACCAACACAAAGGACTACCATGATGGTGAAATATGGATCTCAGAGTACAATCTTTTCAGATGTGATAGGAAACACCGGCTTCAGGGTGGGATCAGCCTCTACATCAAAGACACACTCATCTGTACTGAGCTGCTAAACACCTCAAATGATATGGTGGAAGTGCTGATAATCAAAATAGAGATTCTAAATGTAGTTATTGTCCTTGTATATAAGTCACTGGAGGCAAACCTTCAGCAGTTTAAAGACCAACTAATGAAAATAGAACACTGCTCGGAAAACCTCACAAATCCAGCTCCGAACATCATCCTGCTTGGGGACTTCAACCTACGGCATATGAAATGGAAGCAACTGGCTACTACAGTAATATCAGAAAGAAAACCAGGAAGTAGCCTAAATGATCAGGCACATGCAAATGACCGGCTACTGATGTACGACAGGTTTGCCTTAAACCAGCAAATAGTAGAACCAACTAGGAAGGAGAACACGCTGGACCTCATTTTCACTAATAATGATGAATTGATTAGGAACATAATGATTACAAATACCTGTTACTCAGATCACAACTTAATTGAAGTTATGACAACCATGGGGAGTAGACCTTCAAAACCAGTCCAGATTACCGGTGGAGGAGATTTCAGCAAATTCAACTTCAATAATAAACAGATAAACTGGGAGCAAATAAACCAGGACTTCACAGAAATAAACTGAGAAGAACAGCTAGAAAATGCAAACCTGAACCAGTGCCTGGAAAAAATAATCTCAGTAGCACTAGAAATATGTTCAAACCGCATACCCCCTAAGAAAAAAGAGGAAGAGATGCAGATTGGAACGGGAACGTCGTTTCCTATATTGGCGAAGAAAACGAATCGCGGAATAACTTGAGAGTCGCACCCTATCTCAAGAACGGCGAAGAAAGTTAGGTAGAGAAATAGACACAATTGAACGGAAGCTACAAGAATCATACAAAACCCAGGAGAGGCAAAGAGAGCATAAGGCCATCAGTGAAAATCTGATGATTTCTCAGTATTTCGGAGAGAAATCCGAAATATTTTTTCTCCTATGCAAAATCAAGATAAAAAAACCACATCTAGTATCGGGCCCCTGCGAAAGGGAGATGGAACTTTCACCGATGACAACAAAGAAATGAGCGAGCTACTGAGGAAGCAGTACGACTCTGTTTTCAGCGAGCCATTAAACACACTAAAGATTGATAACCCAAATGAATTTTTCATGGATATGATACCAACATCAAGTCATATATCAGACGTCACCCTATCCCCACTGGATTTTGAAGAAGCCATAAACAGTATGCCTATGCACTCTGCACCAGGCCCGGATTCTTGGAACTCCATATTCATAAAGAACTGTAAAAAAACACTATCGCAGGCCCTTCACATTCTGTGGAGACAAAGCCTAGATACTGGCGTTATTCCTGATATACTAAAAAACAGCAGAGATAGCACCACTTCATAAAGGAGGAAATAAGGTAGAGGCAAAAAAATTATAGACCGATAGCACTAACATCGCACATCATAAAAAAATTTGAAAGAGTGCTAAGAAGTAAGGTCACAAAATACATGGAATCACAGTATCTCCATAACCCCGCACAACATGGTTTCAGAACAGGGCGCTCTTGCCTGTCGCAGTTGCTGGATCACTATGATTTGGCATTAGATGCTATGGAAGACAAACAAAACGCTGATGTAATTTACACAGGTTTCGCAAAAGCTTTTGATAAATGTGACCATGGTGTTATTGCACATAAAATGCATTCAAAAGGAATTACCGGAAAAATAGGCAGATGGATCTACAATTTCCTGACCAACAGAACCCAATGTGTAATAGTCAACAAAATAAAATCCAGCCCATCAACCGTGAAGACCTCAGTCCCCCAGGGTACTGTGCTTGCTCCAGTACTTTTTTCCATCCTTATATCGGTCATAGACAAGAACACAGCCTATAGCACTGTATCATCCTTTGCAGATGACACTAGGATCTTCATAAGAGTAGGCAACATAGAGGACACGGCAAACCTCCAGTCAGATGTAGATCAGGTCTTTCTATGGACTACAGAAAATAATATGGTGTTTAACGAAGATAAGTTCCAGCTCATGCGCTATGGAAAAAATTAAAATATAAAAACGGAAAGCACGTACAAAACTCAGGCAAATCATAACATAGAACGAAAAGGCAATGTAAAGGATCTGGTGGTACTCATGTCGGAAGACCTTACCTTTAAAGAACACAATAAATTACCCGTCACAACTGCAAGAAAAGGACAGGTTGGATAACAAGAACTTTTCACACTAGAAATGCTATACCGATGATGATACTTTTCAAAACGCTTGTGCTCTCTGGAGTGGAGTACTGCTGCACAATGACAGCCCCTTTCAAAGCTGGAGAAATTGCTGACCTGGAGAGCGTGCAGAGATCCTTTACTGCTAGAATCCACTCAATAAAACATCTAAACTATTGGGACCGACTAAAGAGCCTAAAACTGTACTCCCTTGAGCGCAGGCGGGAGAGGTATATAATAATTTACACGTGGAAAATATTAGAGGGGCTGGTCCCGAACCTGCACAAAGAAATAACATCACATGAGACCAGAAGACATGGCAGGATGTGCAGAATACCCCCGTTGAAAAGCAGAAGTGCAACAGGTACTCTGAGAGAGAACTCTATCAACATCAGAGGTCCGAGACTGTTGAACACGCTTCCACTACACATAAGAGGCATAACTGGCCGACCCCTCACAGTGTTCAAGAGAGAACTGGAAAAGCACCTCCAAAGGATACCTGATCAACCAGGCTGTGACTCATACGTCAGGCTGTTAGCTGCCACGTTCAACAGCCTGGTTGATCAGTCCGGCCACCAGGAGACCTGGTCGACGACCGGGCCGCGGGGACGCTAAGCCCCGGAAGCACCTCAAGGTAACCTCAAGGTATGGGGTCCACTACCACGCACAGGATGGGTATGAGGTCCAATACCTCCCACAGGATGAGTATTGGGTCCAATACCGCCCACAGGATGGGTATGGGGTTCAGTACCATCCACAGGATGGGTATGGGGTCCAGTACCGCCCACAGGATGGGTATGGGGTCCACTTCCGCCCGCAGGATGGATATGGGGTCCACTATACCACCCATAGGATTGGTATGGAGTCCAATACAGCCCACAGGATTGGTACAGGGCCGACTACTGCCCACAGGATGGGCATGAGGTCCACTACCGCCCACATGATGTTTTTTTATTATTATTATTATTATTATTATTATTATTATTATTATTATTATTATTATTATTATTATTATTTTCTACCACAAACGTGGCCACACGTTTACAATGCTAACCAGCATATAAACATTTTCTTCTGTCCTCCATGGACAGGGTTAGAGATGTGTTAAACATATAGTTCAAGGGTTTATTGAACAATCAACCACAGAAGGTGATTCGGTGCTTTTAAAATGCTAAGCTAACCTACATACGTAAATACATAGATACACAGATTTGCGTGTGCCCTACATAAAGTGTTCGATGTGTCTTTTACATAGTGTCATTAATGTGCAAAGGTGAAATGTAATTCTGATTTGCTTCCATATATACTTTATACACATACTAGTATATTTTGGTAGCAGTCTTTCCTGTAGACATATATTATTAAATATGACCGAAAAAGTAAGATTAATAATTCTAACACGAATTTTCTCAATCTTTCGTACATTTCTTTTCACTGTTGGAGGTAATTCAAAAATCAATTCTCCAAAATTCATTTTTATTTCTAGTCTGACGTGACACTTGAGCGCGTTTCGTAAAACTTATTACATTTTCAAAGACTTTAGTTAACGCATACACAACTGAATAGAACTTACACATCTTCGATTTTGTTTATATCTACATTTGAGTGAGGTGGATGGGGTGAGGTGGTATTTAATAAGATATTAATTTCATCAACACAAGCCAGAACATGAAACAATGGGTATTGAATAGAAGTGATTGTAGAAAAGCCTATTGGTCCATATTTCTTGATGTTTCTATATTGGAGCGGAGTCTTGAGGTGGGTAGAATATAGTTGTGCATTAATTGGCTGTTGATTGCTGGTGTTGACTTCTTGATGTGTAATGCCTCGCAAACGTCAAGCCGCCTGCTATCGCTGTATCTATCGATGATTTCTGTGTTGTTTACTAGGATTTCTCTGGCGATGGTTTGGTTGTGGGAAGAGATTATATGTCCCTTAATGGAGCCCTGTTGCTTATGCATCGTTAGACGCCTAGAAAGAGATGTTGTTGTCTTGCCTATATATTGGGTTTTTTGGAGCTTACAGTCCCCAAGAGGGCATTTGAAGGCATAGACGACGTTAGTCTCTTTTAAAGCGTTCTGTTTTGTGTCTGGAGAGTTTCTCATGAGTAGGCTGGCCGTTTTTCTGGTTTTATAGTAAATCGTCAGTTGTATCCTCTGATTTTTGTCTGTAGGGATAACGTTTCTATTAACAATATCTTTCAGGACCCTTTCCTCCGTTTTATGAGCTGTGGAAAAGAAGTTCCTGTAAAATAGTCTAATAGGGGGTATAGGTGTTGTGTTGGTTGTCTCTTCAGAGGTTGCATGGCGTTTCACTTTCCTTCTTATGATGTCTTCGACGAAACCATTGGAGAAGCCGTTGTTGACTAGGACCTGCCTTACCCTACAGAGTTCTTTGTCGACTTGTTTCCATTCTGAGCTGTGGCTGAGAGCACGGTCGACATATGCGTTAACAACACTCCTCTTGTACCTATCTGGGCAGTCGCTTTTGGCATTTAGGCACATTCCTATGTTCGTTTCCTTAGTGTAGACAATGATCTTTGGCAGGTGGAGTCCGGATTTCTTGGCGTTCACAATTTCGATCTGTTTGTTGACCTTTGCTTTCAATTCGGCTGTAGTGTCCTTCGTTACCCTTTGGAACTTAGTTTGGTCAGAGAGTATGAGGTTCATTTTCGCCAGATATTCGTCTTTTTTAAGAATGACATATATTGGCGACTTGTCACCTCTCCTGACAACTATCTCCTTGTTCTCACGAAGGCTTTTAGCTGCCGCTTTGAGCTCGGGGGACAGTATGGTGCTTCTGTAATTGCCTCGATTCCTTCCTCCTTCTGCAATAAGTTCTGCTTGTAAGGTATCTTTGGTAGTGACTTTCTGTGGTGTCTCGAGGTCGAATATGTCGTCCAACAGAATTTCCAACTCTACTTTCCGGGCCATCTCACTCGGTCTGGACATAACGTGACAGTTTATGCCCAGATTTAGGAGAGTGACTTGGTCCTCAGTGAGGTTAATTCCTGCAAGATTCAGGAAGCCATCTCTTGGTCGTGGAATTGCCATAGGTCCTCCATATAATGTTGTTAGTTTCTTACTAAGGAAACGAACATAGGAATGTGCCTAAATGCCAAAAGCGACTGCCCAGGTAGGTACAAGAGGAGTGTTGTTAACGCATATGTCGACCGTGCTCTCAGCCACAGCTCAGAATGGAAGCAAGTCGACGAAGAACTCTGTAGGGTAAGGCAGGTCCTAGTCAACAACGGCTTCTCCAATGGTTTCGTCGAAGACATCATAAGAAGGAAAGTGAAACGCCATGCAACCTCTGAAGAGACAACCAACACAACACCTATACCCCCTATTAGACTATTTTACAGGAACTTCTTTTCCACAGCTCATAAAACGGAGGAAAGGGTCCTGAAAGATATTGTTAATAGAAACTTTATCCCTACAGACAAAAATCAGAGGATACAACTGACGATTTACTATAAAACCAGAAAAACGGCCAGCCTACTCATGAGAAACTCTCCAGACACAAAACAAAACGCTTTAAAAGAGACTAACGTCGTCTATGCCTTCAAATGCCCTCTTGGGGACTGTAAGCTCCAAAAAAACCAGTATATAGGCAAGACAACAACATCTCTTTCTAGGCGTCTAACGATGCATAAGCAACAGGGCTCCATTAAGGAACATATAATCTCTTCCCACAACCAAACCATCGCCAGAGAAATCCTAGTAAACAACACAGAAATCATCGATAGATACAGCGATAGCAGGCGGCTTGACATTTGCGAGGCATTACACATCAAGAAGTCAACACCAGCAATCAACAGCCAATTAATGCACAACTATATTCTACCCACCTCAAGACTCCGCTCCAATATAGAAACATCAAGAAATATGGACCAATAGGCTTTTCTACAATCACTTCTATTTAATACCCATTGTTTCATGTTCTGGCTTGTGTTGATGAAATTAATACCTTATTAAATACCACCTCACCCCATCCACCTCACTCAAATGTAGATATAAACAAAATCGAAGATGTGTAAGTTCTATTCAGTTGTGTATGCGTTAACTAAAGTCTTTGAAAATGTAATAAGTTTTACGAAACGCGCTCAAGTGTCGCGTCAGACTAGAAATAAAAATGAATTTCTCTGACAGAGTGAGATAACTGATAGAGAAACTAGTGTGCAATTAAGCATTTAATCACTGAAGGTGCTTTTACAAGCTCAGGTTATATAGTTACATCACATACATACATCATATAATTGATACATTACATGGTTAATCTTGGGTACAAGTCCAATATATCATCAAGTGCTTCAGTACTCATATAGTAACTACACAGTTCAGCATACCGTAGGCCAGGAGGGTGAAAGTCAGTCAATATGGGACATTCTACAATATAATGTTCAAGAGAGTGCATGTTTTGTCTTTCACAAAGTTGACACATTGTGTACTCGACATTTTGGTTTTAAGGAAGCTGCCAGATACGTCTATATCCCAGGCGTATTCTGGCCACTATAACATCACATTGCCGGGTTCTTGTTCTATTAGTCCCATATGTGAATGTCTCCTCACGATATCTATCATAATATTTAATGCTACAACTTTCAGGTCTTTGTGAATTTGTTAGGTCTGTGTGATCTCCATTAGATATTTGTTTAAGTATTCTCTTAGTCACTGCTAATGAAACACCCATATAAATTTTTACCACTGGTTTTCTACAGGCTGTCTTTGCAAGCATATCAACAGTGTCATGCCTTGAGATGCCAACATGTGATGGTATCCATAGGAATTTAATTTCAAATCTGTTTTCTATAGCAGTTAAAACATTCATTCGAATATCACTGACTATTTTCTGGGTGTCACTACTATGTGCGTTCAATGCAAGGAGTGCACTCTGCGAGTCACATGATGGGTATTAGGTCGACAACCACTCACAGGATGGGTATGAGGGGGGAGCCATACTACCATCCACAGGATGGGTATGGGGTCACTACCACCCAGAAAATGGGAATGGGGTAGGAGTAGAGCTGTTTGTAGATAATTTTTTCAAATATTTTTGATAGTATGGGTAGGTTTGATATTGGTCTATAATTGTTTATGTCTGCCGGATTACATCCTTTATGAACTG
Source organism: Procambarus clarkii (assembly GCF_040958095.1). NCBI lineage: Eukaryota > Metazoa > Arthropoda > Malacostraca > Decapoda > Cambaridae > Procambarus > Procambarus clarkii. Next base: position 16,912,997 of record NC_091232.1, read on the forward strand.
GCGTTACTCTTGCTTTTTTAAGGATATCAGGGAAGGTATGGCACTCAAGGGATTTGTTGAACAGCAGAGCTATAGGTGGCGCAAGGGCATGGGAGGCGCTCTTGTATACAATGGATGGGATTTCGCTGATGCTCCCAGCTTTGGTTTTTTGTGAGTGTATGATGGACACAACATCTTTCGGGCTGACTGGTGAAAGGAGAAGAGAGTTTGGATAGCTGCCTGAGAGATATGTGTTGATATGTGTCTGAGTCTGTGGGATTTTACTGGCAAGGTTAGTATCAACCGATGAAAAGAAGCTATTAAATTCATTCGCCATTTCTAAATCAAATGACGGTGTAAGGCCATCCTTAGAGAGTGTTATCTGGTTGTGGGAGTGTTGTTTAGTTCCTAGGATATTAGAGATGGTTTTCCATGTGCTTTTCATGTTGCCTTTTGCTTCTTTGAATCTAGTCTCATAATATGAAAGTTTAGCTTTTCTTATGATACTGGTAAGCACTGATGAGTACCTCTTAACTACTTCCTTTGTAACTAGGCCAATCCTAAATTTCTTTTCATATTCATGTTTTTTGTTGATTGATTTAATTATGCCACTTGTGAGCCACGGGTTATTTTTTCTTTTATCAGTTACTTGCTTGGTAAGGAGGGGACAGTGAGTGTTGTAGAGGCTTAGAGTTTTGGAGAGAAAGAGGTTAATTAATGAGTTTATATCCTGTGTATTATTAAATTCAAATTCCCAGTTAATATTGTGAAGTGCATTAGAGAGATTGCCTAAAGCTGATTCACTGTGTAGCCTGAATGAGAGTTTCTTGCTTTCTAGTGGTGTTGTGTCCATGTTTGCTATGAGGAAGGTAGGATAGTGGTCAAATGTTCTGTCATAGATTACACCAGATGTAAGGGGAGCTGTTATATTAGTCCATAAGTGATCCAGGGTAGTGGCAGATGTTTGAGTGACTCTGGTGGGTTTGGTGATTGTGGGGATTAGCATACAGGAGTGCATGCTGTTACGGAAATAGTCAACTTGAGGGTTGTTTTGAAGACCCAAGTCAATATTGAAATCACCTCCCAGAATGATGTGATTTTTGTGGTGATTGTTATTTATGATAAGATTCCTTACATTGTCTGAGAATGAAGCTATGTTGGTATTAGGAAATCTATAGATGGCACCGATAGTCAGGGATGATTTAAAGGATTTACTGGAGAACTTGGCAAAGGTATATTCACAATAGTCGTCTCTATCACTAATGACACTATTGCAGATGAAGTTATCTTTGTAATATATTGCTGTACCACCTCCTTTTTTATTAGGCCTGCAGTTATTAGCTTTATAACCAGCTAAATTGTAGAGTTGGGTATAGTCATTACTTAGCCAAGTTTCTGTTAAAATGATGAATGATAATTTAGTACCTAGTGCTGTGAGCATCATTTATATCATCAAAATGTTTACCAAGTGACCTAACATTTTGGTTGTAAACTGATAAGCAGGTGCTATTTAGTTTTTTTGCAAGATTTGCTGTGTAATACCTGCAATAATGATGATCAATGTGCTGATTTGTGTGGGTATGGGACAGAAGATTTCGATCAGGATCAATATCAGTAAGCATATAGATACAATAATGTCACGATACATTAAGATAAGCAATTACAGGAATAGTTAAATACTAAATCTGCTGTAAATAGAAAGTAATTATAGCAAAACACAACAATAAACATAGGTACACAAAAAATAGAAACAATTAGAAGTAGAGTAAAGATCCCCGTAGATAACCTACGCAAGAACACATCTGCAACCGTACGAGAATCCTTCTGAGGTAATGCAACTAGTGTAGTGTACCTAGACAGATGGTCAACCAGCACCAACACGTATCTATTCCCCGAATGACTGTGATGTAAATCAATCAAATCGGCCCCCACACGATCTAAAGGTTCACGAATTTCAGGAAATTCCTGAAGTGGGGCTTGTACCTTAAGGGTACCTTTCATTCTCTGGGAACGATTGCACGACTTCACGTATTGGATTACCTCAGAGAGTAATCCTGAGAAATAAAATAGAGATTTCGCCTTTAAGTGGGTTTTTAAGACCCCCGGATGCCCTGCAATTTTCGATGCATGTGCAAGCTTTAACGCCGATGACCGCAACGCGTCCGGAATGACTAGTTGAAATACCACTCTATCATTCTGGCTATTAACGTAATACAGGATGCCCTCTTTCATCTCAAAATCATGAATAGGTAAGTTCTTTTTCTTTTTTGGGTATTTTCCTCCATCTAAATACTCAATAATCTCTTTCCATCTAGTCTCTCTCATCTGGTATTCTCTCATTTTATCTGATGGAATCGTTTCAATATTTTCGGTAACTTTAACTGACGCTATGTTCCTACTTAACGTATCTGGCATAACATGTGCTGGACCAGTCTTGTACAAAATCTGGAATGAGTGGGCCGAAAGTTCGTGAGACCAGCGTGACATTCGTGGGCATTTCGGTCACTTTTTAAATATGTGTGTTAACGCTCGATGGTCTGTGTAAATTACAAAGTGCCGCTGAAATAGGTAAGGCTCGAAATACCTAACTGATTCTACTACTGACAGTGCCTCCCGATCCGTAGCTGAATAACGAACTTCAGGACCTTCGACCTTTCTACTGAAATAGGCTACCGGATGGGGTAAATTATCCGCATCTCGCTGAATTAAGCACTCGCCAATAGCTATACCGCTGGCGTCAGTATGCATCTCCCACTCTTTGTCAAAATCAGGAATAGCCAACACCGGTGTCGTAATTAGTTGATCCTTCAGTTTTCGATGGGTTTCGTCATGTTTGGACTTCCAAACAAACTTCGCATTTTTCTTTGTCAGATCAGTCAGGGGTGCTGAAATGCCAGCGAAACCTTCAATATGACGACGAAAATATCCGACCGCCCCCAAAAATCTACGCACGTCCTTTGCTGTCCTTGGAGTAGGCATGTCAGCAATGGCGCGGCAAGAATCTGGGTCATGTCGGATACCGTCTGGGCACACCTGGAACCCCAGAAATTTGAATTTCTGGGCCGCCAGGGTGCATTTTTGAACGTTCAGCTTGAACGCTGCCTGATCTAACAAGGTTAAAGTCTCAGTTAAGTCCTGTAGGTGTTCCTCAAACGTCCCTGAATATATCACAACATCATCCAGGTACGCTAAAGAATGCCTACCCAGGACCGGGCTGAGTATGAAGTTGATGGCCCTCTGAAACGACGAAGGCGCTGTCTTTAAGCCAAACAAATGGCTTCCTACGGAATTGATAAGTGTGCCTACCATCCGAGAATGCTGTTTTATCCCTAACCTGTTCCACTACCGGAATCGCCCAATACGCCGATTTCGCGTCAAGAGTTGAGAAATACTTTGCAGCACCAAATTGATATATTATCTCCTGTATTCGAGGCAACGGATACACATCACCCTTAGTTATTTCGTTTACCTTCCGGTAGTCAACACAGAAGCGATAACTTCCGAACTAGCACAACAGGAGAGAGCCACGGTGACGTACTAGGTTCTATCACGCCCTGTCTCAACATTTTCTGGCACTCCTCCCAGATAATGTTCTTTGCCTGTTCCAGCAACTTCCACTGTCTCGTGTACACGGGCAAATGATCACCAGTTGGAATGGTGTGCCCAATCTTATCAAGGAGACCAATCTGGTCATCCTCTGTCGCAAATAGTTTAGAGAATTTTCGCAAAACTATTCTCAGTGCCTTCCTATCTGCCTGTGTAACATGTTGCAAATCAAGTGCCGAAATTAATTTCTCTACCTCCTTTACATTACGTGCAACATTTCTCGTCTTATACTGTACTTTGGATGGTGTTTTAGTATCTGTCCTGTTTAATGCACTACATTGTGCAGTGACGGTCGGAGTCTCAGCTGACTCATGGTGAAAGATTTCTGTGTCCTCCACCATGGTTCCCTGAGATACCCTATCACCTGCCCTGAAGCGAAAAGTCTTATGTGAAAGATTGACCACTGGAATGAGTGCACCTTTATCGAGCACTACAATTAAATGATGAGGAATTAATAAACTATCACATCTCCCAGCTACCTGAAGCGTGGTACCTTGTTGGATGTGACGTCCCACGGCTACTTTAATAAATTTAACAGAATGTGGTGGGCAACTCTGTTTGGTCAATACATGCAATGCACATGATCTCTTAAATGTGTCTGGAAGAGACTTAAAAATCAATTTTGGATAGTGCGCATTATATTTTTGCTTCCTCGTAATTGAAGTTACAACTGGGGGATGGTCGATCATCTCCACTGGGTAGGAAGTCTGTCCCAACTGCAATCTACAGTTCCAAACCCCTTTTTCAGCAGAAAACCCTTTTTTCAGTTGGCACTTCGCGCAGGGTGGTTCGAACGTGCAGCTGTGGTCTGCTTCCCGCCTGACGAACCCGTGCCACAGTTACTCGTCTTGTCCCCCTCGCCTGTGCTCAACGCCTCAACGTATGGGGACGACTGAGTGCCAGTCTTCTCCGTGCGCATCTCTATGTCTAAGGATGTGGCGGCATGTTGGACTAGTTCTTTATATCTCAATAACGCTCCCTCCGCAGATAAAAATGGCCCCATAGCAGAAGGTAACGCTCTACAGAACAAATGTTTACCTAATCGCTCTGCCTGACTCGAATCGAACCCCAGCTCCGTAGTAAGATCGTCAACCCTACTCCTTAACAGCGTCCCGAAATCTTTGATAGTGCTGCGGTCATCCTTCTTAAGTGACTGCAGGTAACTCTGAGCTTCATCTGCCGACACATTTTCCTTAAACCTGTCCCTAATCGCTTGGACAAACTGAGGCCAAGTCATCAGGTGCCGAAACTCTGTCAATCTTGCCAGTGGACCGGCTACGTCCACGCAAGCCCCCATAGCGAGAATAATCTTCAAACTATCCTCTGGGACAGCCTCCAGCATCGTACTAATCTGCCAAAGCCAGTCTTCCACTCTGCGGTTGCGTTCCACCTTATTAGACGGCAACTCCGTACTTCAGAGTGTCGGGAGAGTCATCTTGGGAATCAGATTCATAATTCCCGGTGTGTGTGACGCGAGGCTACTGGAAGTGGGTGGCCCCTGGGGTTTGTGTAGGGGTTGAGGCTGGGGTTGAGGTATGGTGTGGGCGGCCCGGGGTTGGGGAGAAAGTTGGGGTATGGTGTGGGCGGGCAGGGGTTGAGGAAAAGGTAGGGGGTATGGCGTGGGCGGCCTGGGGTTGGAATAGGTATGGGGTGGCCTGGGGTTGGAGTAGGTAGGGTGTGGCCTGGGGTTGGGGGTAGGGTTGGTATAGGAGTTGAGGTTGGGATTGGGGTTGGTATAGGAGTTGAGGATGGGGTTGGTTAAAGAGTTGGGGTTGGGGTTGTTGTAGTGATGGGTGAGGTGTAAGTGGGTGTTGTGGTATTGGTGTTATGTGAGGTAGTTCCTGCTGTTGGTGTGGTTGTTCATGTTCCAGTTGAACAGGTTGCTGGTCATGTTCCCTACTTAACGACGTGGGACGTCCTACCACACTAACTGATGCCTCCTGTTCAGCTCTCTGTATCCCCTGTTGGTATGGCGTCGATGTTTTAGGTGGGGGAACCCAAGACGGCTCCCCCCATTCTTGGGACGAATCCTCGAATGATTCTACACTCATGTCTATAATCGTGTGTGCACTTGAATGGGAATATACCCTCGACTGCCAAGTTCTATGCAGAACCCGTGACACCGTCGCCTCAGTCCCACGGAATCCACCTGTGACGTCAGTTAGGCTATCTGAGCAGTCCACCAGATCCCCTGTAGTATCGGAAGATGTGCTCTCCTCTCAGCTTTCACTCCCACTGGTCCCTACTGACTGGTCACTGTCTGGGTTAAACATTCCCTGTAATTCCCGGTGTGCCATGCCTCTTGTAACTACCATTTAATTCACACTCGACCCGGATTCTCACTACAACCGAAATCTTACACATATAACACTAAAATTCACAGCTCTTTTCCAAAAGAGAAAACTAACTAAATTCCCAAAACTAAATACAACGATTAATCGAGAGAATCGCTGAGTGAAACCAATGAATGAGCGTCTGCCCCACACTCGTGTCCGATCGTGAAATAATCCGAAGTTTTATTACTGAAAACTAAGTCTGTTACGTTAAAAAAAAATAGAGAATCTAATTTATATAAAAATAGTTAAAATGATAAAGTAATTAACACGGAGCACTTGTGATGGATTGATACAGAATATTTACTGTACTTGTATACTAGACGCACTTGAAATGGACAGCGCGGTCACTGATGACTGATAGAGCGGGACCAGCTGGCTGAAAAACACAAGTCCCGCCCTTTTTCGCTTAAACGCTTAAAAATCTAAATTTTAGTCTCTGAAGGAAAATAACTAGTTTTATGTTACTGAACCGTTCATAGCGATTAATATAGACCCCCAGGACATGCATTTGTTTAATTAAATCGAATTTTCACCAAAAACTGCGTTTTTACTCAATGCTGGACTCTGACAAATTTTCTGCACCCGGAAAACAAAATCTATCATCCAAATATCGCAAAACTCCCTTAATTCGCAAAAAATGGGTTTCTCGTTCACAGTTATAAATACGTTATTACTTAATACTAGCGATGTATACTGAACAATACTGACACTTCGGGCGGTTTCAACTCTCATTAATTCGATTTTCCGTAAAAATCCGAGGTTTTCACCTCACATGGACTCTAACAAAAAAAGAATCACAACATGATTTTCTCGAAAAATAGCGAAATTCGGCAAAAATTTAATTATCACTGTTTAATGCATAAGATCAAAATTACGTCCCTTGCTTGCACTAGAGAGTAATACTGGCCTTAGAATATACACAAAACATGACAATTCGAATTTTCGCCAAAAAGTCCGATTCTAGCCCAAGCTGGACTTGGAAATTTTTCAAAAAAAAAAAAAACAAAAAAATAAAAAAATTCTATGACTAAAACACAAATTCTACCGTCTTACTGGTAAAACTAGAAAAATATCACTCGCATCGACTGGGGAATCCTAATGACGCCCAGCTCATATACGTGACCCGCTAATACAAATTAATCACAGTTAACGACTTTCCGACGTTGACTTAGCCACAAACCTATCCCAAAATAATTAGAAATATTTCCACGAACTCTATCAAACATTTTCAACGAAAATGACTTTCCCTTAACATGAACTTACTCACTAACGATACTTACCGACCTATAGTCCTAAGTCCAGAGGATTAATTACTCTCTAGAAATCACACCACTGACTTAGACTAATACATGAGGGAAAAGAAATAATAAATGTACGGCCTAACCCTATTGTACAAAAAAATTACTGAACACTTGGGCAAAATTTTTACAACCGGGGACTGAATTTAGGGAAAAATTTTAATATCTAGAAACAAATACGAGGAAATACGTTATATAAATTTAACTATACTTAATTCGAAGATTCACTCAATTTAATCCTATAATCGCTCCTACCGGCTCGCCGTACCACGTCTTGCCTAGGGGTGTCGACCATCTAGGATCCAAAAGAGCAGCACGCAGCTTTCAGTAACAATTAGACTAGAAACGACTCAACCTTCACTAAGTGTGCGATCACTTAGTTGTTGAATCGGTGCTACGTAGTTTACTAGCCCGTCCCTCGGAAGTTACAACCCCCTTCGCTGATTTAATGTTTCTCCTAGCATTTTGGGTCGTCTAACAACGCCCTTGGATAAATCTCCTGGCGTACCACAGATAAATCCGCCCAAACAGCCCACAAGGAACTGCTGTTGAGAGTATGGTGGCTCCCAACACCTCTGAATCAATTGCAATGGGTCGAGTAAGGTACCCAGTCCAATCAACTCGGAGCGGTCTTCTTACCCAATAAATTTTAACAGCCTAACTTACTAACTAATCCTTAAACGTATCAGCCCCACGAACCTCAGATTTGCCAACCCCCACTGTTGTGAGGCGCACTGCTAATCCTGGCTCACAGCCTGCGGCTGTCCTCCCTAACACCTATGCACATGTCTGAATGGCTAGATGCATGAGCCTTTCAACAATTTCAAACAAAATTGTTGAAACCACTGCTGTGCACCATTGTAACATGGGAGGGGTGTTCGTTTCCTTATTCTCCACCCGTCCGTATTCTCATTCAACTTTCTTCAAACCAAGAGACCCCAGAACTATTACTTGAGCCGAACCCCACGCCACGTGGTCTTAAGCCGCTTGACCGGCTTAAGATTCTACAACCCTTATGAAATGGAAATAGACCTCTAGCAAAACTCTAGAATCTCCTTGCACTGCCACCACCAGACCATTAACACTGAGCCATAATCGAGGTCTGGATCGATTATACTGTGATGATAATCTCTTTCAAGAGAGATTGAGCCTGCTCTTCCCTACTTAAAGTTACGTCAAGTTAACAAGTATAAGATGCTACATTCAAGACACGTCACCGGTAGCACAAAACGTTTTGACCAGGAGGCAAAACGTACCCAAGAACCCCCCTACTCCACAGACCCTCCACGCTGGCTCGTCGTCAACCAGCAAACTACCCATCCTAGCCTGCCTGCTCCTGATTGGTGACTCGTCGACCACGCACCTGCACCCTGCACCTCAGTGCCATCTACCTGAGTCGACGTCTGAGCCTGACCAGCCATCAACTTCAGAATATTCTTTGTGCTCTTAGAGTTGACATCTCTCTCTGGCATACTAAGGTTTCTGGCTTCCGTATACTAAGGGAGGTCTCAGCTAAAGCCAATATTCTCAGCACCATATCAACATTATATTATTTAATCTATTGTGTTTTTGCATTTATCTTTGTCATTTTATTGCACCAGTCATTTGCTCGAGATTTGGCTTTATTTTCATTTATGTTTAAAGTAAATATATTAAAGTTTCATTGTTCATACTTTGTGTTTTACGTATTCCTCCCTCTAACTTACCACAGACAACAGGCAAGCAGTCTATCTTTTTTTTTGTAAGTGTGACCAGGCATTGACACCTGCCATTGGAGGACTGCCGAACATCTATACTCCAACACTTTTCCGTCACATTTAATGGGGGCCTGTCCGGGATCTTCACTCAGGTACTAGTACCAGAACGTCAATTTGTGGTAAGCGCACTTTGCTTTGCTAAAGTTGCTTTTCAATATTATCATTAATTTTTATATTTATATGGTGCTGTGTGTATTGTGCATTCCAAGAGTAGCATATTGTGAGTGTGGGATAACTTTGGATTACGTGGTGACTGTAGGCCGCAGTCATTCTCTTAATTGGTCATCCCTCCCTCCGTGTTATTACTCGTGTTTACCACCTTTTGTCCCTAGGATATTTCTCATACTATCGGCAGATCATCATTGTGGTACTTTGGTACTTTGGTTTGTCTTCGGGTCAAAGCACCCTATCTTCTGTAATCCGACCGAAGGAGGATAAGAGGGCCATAGTTCCTCTAGCACAGACTACGTTGCTGAGTTGGGACCTCAGCAGCAGTTCTCGTCACCAGTTGACACTCGCACCCCTACACGTCGGTCAGAGATGATGATATTTACTTAGGTAAGGAATTAGCTTTCTTTTTACAGATCACAAAAGTTCGCTTATTCTGTAAGTATCATATTCATTTAGTGGGAAACCCTTGCTTATGTCCTATAGAGACTCGGCAAGGTATGCCTACATTCTTGGACTACCTAATTCTCTTTTGGAGCAATTAAATGTTTCATTTGTTTTAGAAACTCAGTTTCATTTATTTAGTAGGATTTTCTGGCCCTTATTCTCTTACATTGAGTACCGGGTACAAGATTTCCTGCGACTTTGATTAACTAATCATTTACCATCCTATAATTAACGTAAATTGTTAAAGATTAAAATTCCACAGGATAGTTACCAGTTGCCACGTTATCCTGTTTCTGACATTTACCATATCACAACTATATTCGTTGTACATTTATTTGCTATCTTTCACCATGTTTCGTCTCCAAGCTTTCCGTAACGATGCAGCAGGTGAAATAGGGACCTTATGTCATGCCAAGAGAACCGAATAACAAACTCTTGCACACGAGTATCAACTAGATGTTCCCCATGGAGCCAACAAAAATGAATTACATAACTTAATTATGGATCACCTCTTAGATGAAAGGACAATTGACTCTGAAACTCACGAACTTATTCTATTGCAGATAAACATGACTTGGCAACTATGAAACTCAAACTTGAACTCGCCAAACTCGAAAGGGAGCAACAGCAAGCAGCTCTCCAAATGAGGGAACGAGAGGTTGCAATAAGGAAAAAAGAGCAGGAAAGAGAAGCTGCAATGAGGAAAGAAGAACAACAACGAGAGGTGGCCCTCAAGGAACGTGAGATTGCAATATTCAGAGAGCGTGAGCGAGTACAGCTTGAAGCAAAACAGCGCCACCTGGAGATACAACGCGAGCATGACAAACAGCAAGCGGCTATGGCTATAGAATGTCGTCAACAAGAACTCACGTTGGAAACTACACACCTCACTCAACGCCAGCAAGCTACCGCTAGTCTTCCATTAAGTTTCAATGTCTCCCATGCAAGTAAGTTAATGCCACCATTCGTTGAGACAAAGATTTATGTCTTTTTTACCACCTTTGAGACCCTAGCTAATCAACTTAGCTGGCCTGCTGATCAATGGTCTACCCTTCTCAGAGTGCATCTTACAGGTAGAGCTGCAGTTACTCTCAGTACCTTAGCGTCTGAGAATGACTACCAGACACTGAAGCAAGCAGTTTTGGATGCCTACCTTCTCTCCACCGAATGCTACAGACGAAAATTCCGTGACATCTAAAGGCAAGTACCACCACCTTTCTAGAATTTGCCAATACCAAGAAAATATATTTCATTAAATAGCTGGAAGCAGCACATGTCTCTACATTTGCAGAACTCATCAACCTCATGCTAGTTGAGGAATTCTTGAGACGTGTTCCCCTTCCGTCCGTTTATATCTAGCAGATAAAGAAGAAACCGACTACATCAAATGTGCGAAGTCGGCTGACACCTACAGCCTCATCCACCGGCTGACACCATCACCACCTCCCAGTAAGAAGTCTTGGTACAGTTACGATAAAGTGAGTACAGAGGAAGCGAGCTCACAATTGTCTTGTAAGTATTGCAAACTCTATGGACATACCAAAGATAGATGTGTGAAAGCTCAATAGAAGAGCAATGAATCTACTAAACCCAAACAGACTCCTCATAAGTCCGGTAAGCCTGTGATGAATGTTGGTGTTCATGTTAATGATCTTTCTCTCTTCAGTAAACACCTGTATCCTGGAACTGTCTCTACCAACGGTATAGATTCGGAGGGAGATTTCAAATTGAAGATCCTGAGGGACACAGCGGCTCTTCAGTCCATTATAATGAAATCGGCTGTGCCTAACGTCACCTACACCGGGGAAACTGTCCTTATCACTGACCTCACTGCTACCACTCCATATCCACTCGACAGAGTCCACCTGGATTGTCCCTTCGTGACCGGTGAAGTCCAAGTCGCCATCAGGGAAAAGCCTTTTCCCATGCCTGGAGTGCAACTTCTCCTGGGCAACGACTTGGCAGAAGATCAGCAACCGTCCAACCTGATCATCACGGACAAACCCCAGGTGTGTACTTCTGTAATGGATAATCCCATCTTTGAATATGTTCCAGCAGAGGTTCAAGAAAGTGATAAAGTTTCTCCTCCGGTTTTGGTGACCACCCGTGCTCAAGCTGCACGACCACAACCAGCTGACTCTACTGCTACCGCTGTCCCTCAAGACACTTAGAATCTACATCCAAATCTTACCAAGTTGGAGTTCCGTAAGTTACAGAGGGAAGATCAGTCATTAACACCATTATTCTTCCAAGCTGAGACTCTATCTGACAGTATCCCTGGGTTCTTTCTAGAGAACGAGTTGCTCTACCGCAGATACAGACCCAGCAAGCTGAAGGAGGATGACGATTGGGCCAATGTCGAACAACTAGTGATTCCCACCAGCATACGGCCCGATATTCTACACCTGGCCCACGGAGCTATTTCTCACTTTGGTTTCAACAAAACCTACCACGGAATCAGACAAGACTACTTCTGGCCAGGTATGGTAAAAGACGTTAAAAAATACGTACAACAGTGTCATATATGTCAGATGGCAGGTAAACCTAACATCTCTATTCCCCAGGCTCCACTAAAACCCATCCAGGTGCCAGCAGAACCTTTCCACAGACTCATCGTAGACTGTGTTGGCCCTTTACCCCGGACCAGTTCTGGCAACGCATATATATTAACTATCATGTGTCCTACCACCAGATTCACCATAGCAATTCCAGTAAAGAACATTACAGCTGCTACTGTGGTGAAACACCTATTGAAGATCTACACTCAGTATGGATTTCCAAGAGGGGTTCAAAGCGACTGTGGCACCAACTTCACCAGTGATCTCTTCAAGAAGACACTGGCGGAGTTCAACATCACACAGGTACTGTCCAGCCCCTATCATCCTGCTTCACAGGGTTCTCTTGGACGTAGTCATCAGACTATTAAAGCACTCCTAAAGAAATTCTGCAATGACACCTTGAAGGACTGGGATAAACAACTTGATCTCATTATGTGCATTTTCAGAAGTCTCCCCAATGAGTCTCTAGGAGTATCTCCTTATGAGATGCTCTACGGACGTAAGTGCCGTACTCCTCTCAAAGCTTTCAAGGACTCTCTACATAATGCCACCTTCAGTGACCCTCAGAATGTGCCCCAGTTTCTTCAAAACTTAAAACACATTCTAGAGAGAGTACGTAAATTTGCTAATGACAACCTATTGAAAGCCCAGGAGAGGATGAAGACTCATTTTGACCAAAGCAGCAAATTAAGGAAATTTAAACCAGGAGACTTCGTGTTGGCATATTTTCCTATCCCAGGTTCTCCATTGCAAAACAAGTTTTCAGGACCCTACCGCATTAAGGAGTGCAAAAACAACAACAACTATGTTCTTGAGACTCCAGATAGGCGGCGGAAGACCCAGTTGTGCCACGTCAACCTCCTGAAGCAGTATCAATGTATTCCCCCCACTGTGTTGGTATCTGTCTACATTTAAAGGTCCATACCTCCACAGTGAAACCTTCCCTGCTTCTCCCGAAAGCATCACCACTGAGTCGGTGCTTTCCAAATCGGAAATCTTACCTGATCTTCATCCCAATTTACAGGACTATAATAGTGCTCCTTTACCATGTTCTAATCCTATTCTCGCCTCGCCAGATATCACGAAGCCTTTCATCCTCCATGTCGACGCCAGCGGTACCGGCATCGGGGGTGACCTGATGCAACAACGAGGCGAGGAGATTCTACCTGTTAGCTACTACAGCTACAAGGAACTACAGCACGATCGAAAGGGAGCTACTCATCGTCCAGAACTTGCAGCACTTCGAACCATACCTGAAAAGTGCTCGGTCTACCACCATCTACTCGGACCACAATCCCCTACGCTTCCTGCAGCAAGCCTAATTCAACAATCGACGGCTTCTACGATGGGCTTGATATCTGCAGAATTTCAACCTGGAGATCTCTACATCAAGGGGTCTGACAACATTATAGAAGACGCCCTCTCCAGAGTCTATGAGGTAGAGGCTGCTCCACCTACCACTCTACCTCCTGAAGACATAACTTCACCCGGAATCGCAGGCTTCGGGGGAGAGTTGTGACGATAATCTCTTTCAAGAGAGATTGAGCCTGCTCTTCCCTACTTAAAGTTACGTCAAGTTAACATGTATAAGATGCTACATTCAAGACACATCACCGGTAGCACAAAACGTTTTGACCAGGAGGCAAAACGTACCCACGAACCCCCCTACTCCACACACCCTCCACGCCGGCTCGTCGTCAACCAGCAAACTACCCATCCCAGTCTGCCTGCTCCTGATTGGTGACTCGCCGACCGCGCACCTGCACCCTGCACCTCAGCTCCATCTACCTGAGTCGACGTCTGAGCCTGACCAGCCATCAATTTCAGAATATTCTTTGTGCTCTTAGAATTGACATCTCTCTCTGGCATACTAAGGTTTCTGGCTTCCGTATACTAAGGGAGGTCTCAGCTAAGGCCAATATTCTCAGCACCATTTCAACATTATATTATTTAATCTATTGTGTTTTTGCATTTATCTTTGTCATTTTATTGCACCAATCATTTGCCCGAGATTTGTCTTTATTTTCATTTATGTTTAAAGTAAATATATTAAAGTTTCATTCTTCATACTTTGTGTTTTACGTGTTCCTCCCTTTAGCTTACCATAGACAACAGGCAAGCAGTCTATCTTTTTTTTTGTAAGTGTGACCAGGCATTGACACCTGCCATTGGAGTACTGCCGAACATCTATACTCCAACACTTTCCCGTCACAATACTCTCAATAAACCTTGGGGCTTGATCCCCCAACTAGTTGGTATGGGAGGGATGAATTTACGTTAAAGTGCGGCAATATTAACAATCAAAGGGAAAATGAATTTTTAATCGGTGTTAGAATCTGCGGCCCAACGAAACTCGGCCTCGTGGGCACCACGTGGCCAGGACATGTAAATAATAGTACATAAAATGGAAATTAATAAAAAGGCAATTTACTTACTAAATGATTTATTCAAAAACTAAACAAAATCTAATTCATAGCACTCCCTGGCTGAACACTCCCTGTATTGAAAGGCAATAAGATGACTAACTTCCTACACTCAAAACTATAGCAACTATACCTTTTATGACGACCAGCGGTGGAAGTGCTGGTCTAAAGGAGAGGTGGATAGAGGTCACCTTCCCGAGTCGTTGCTTTTTCCACACTGATCTGCTTCTCTCTCCCTCCTCTTCACAGTAACACAGATGGGTATCCCTATGCCTGGCTTTACTAAGTTTACTCGTAGGGTTTAAGTTGAACAACTAATCTCTGTTGTACTGAACAACCCAGATGGTGGAATTCTTTTAACTGAAGTTAATTACACAGGCATCTTAGGGAAGAGCTATTTCCGATTACAAAATGGCTATTCGAATCTTTGAGAAATACTGAATGTGGAAACTCTGATGACTCGTGACCGCCAGGTCGCCGAGGTCACTCCGTGCCAAGGCCTAGTCCCAGCTCGTGACGTCACTGATGGAGCCTTACTCATTATTCTGACAATTAGGATACTCTTGATACTATAAACAGGAATACTATTGAATACAATTTGAATGAAAACTAATTTCTCTATATTACTGAATACTGTAGAATAATTCATTATACGATACTATGAGACAAAGGCGCCAGACTTTTTGTATTTCAACCGCCAATTCCCAGGGGATGCCCCGTGCTCCCAGTTAGGTCACTACACGTGACTCCAACTTCCCACACTCCCATGCGTAGAGAGAACATACTGGATCATTCCTACAACCTAGTTTGTTACACCCCAGCCCGTGAGTGATAGTGGACCCCATACCCATCCTTTGGAAGGTAGTGGACCCCATACCCATCTAGTGGACCCCATACCTATCTAGTGGGTGATAGTGGACGCCATACACATCTAGTGGGTGGTAGTGGACCCCATACCCATCCTGTCGGTGGTAGTGGACCCCATACCCATCCTATGGGTGGTAGTATAGACCATATACCCATCTTGTGGGTGTTAGTGGACCTCATACCCATCTTGTGGGTGCTAGTGGACCCCATACCTATCTAGTGGGTGATAGTGGACCCCATACACATCTAGTGGGTGGTAGTGGACCCCATACCCATCCTGTCGGTGGTAGTGGACCCCATACCCATCCTATGGGTGGTAGTAGACCCCATACCCATCCTGTCGGTGGTAGTGGACCCAATACCCATCCTATCGGTGGTAGTAGACCCCATACCCATCTTGTGGGTGCTAGTAGACCCCATACCCATCTAGTGGGTGGCAGTGGACCCCATACCAATCCTGTGGGTGGTAGTTGCCCCCATACCCATTCTGTGGGTGGTAGTGGACCCCATTCCCATCTTGTGGGTGCTAGTGGACCCCATACCCATCTTGTGGGTGCTAGTGGACCCCATACCCACCTTGTGGGTGCTAGTGGACTCCATACCCATCTAGTGGGTGGTAGTGGACCCCATACCCATCCTGTGGGTGCTAGTGGACCGCATACCCATCTTGTGGGTGGTAGTGGACCCCATACTTATTCTGTGGGCGGTAGTGCACCCCATACCAGTCTTTTGGGCGGTACTGGACCCCATAGCCTTCCTGTAGGCAGTAGTAGACCCCATACCCATTCTGTGGGTGGTAGTGGACCCCATACCCATCTTGTGGGTACCAGTGGACCCCATACCTATCTTGTGGGTGCTAGTGGACCCCATACCCATCTTGTGGGTGCTAGTGGACTCCATGCCCATCTAGTGGGTGGTAGTGGACCCCATACCCATCCTGTGGGTGCTAGTGGACCGCATACCCATCTTGTGGGCGGTTGTGGACCCCATACGTATCCTGTGGGTGGTATAGTGACCCCATACCCATACTTTGGGTAGTATTGGCCCCTCTCATACCCACCCTGTGGGGGGGGGGTAGTGGACCCCCATACCCGTCCTGTGGGCGGTAGTAGACCTCACACCCACCTTGTGGGCGGTTGTGGACCCCATACGTATCCTGTGGGCGGTAGTGGACCCCATACCTATTATGTGGGTGATAGTAGACCCCATACCTATCCTGTGGGCGGCAGTGGACCCCATACCTATCCTGTGGGTGATAGTGGACCCCATACCTATCCTGTGGGTGATAGTGGACCCCATACCTATCCTGTGGGTGATAGTGGACCCCATACCTATCCTGTGGGCGGTAGTGGCCCCCTACCTATCCTGTAGGCGGTAGTGGACCCCCCTACCCATCCTGTGGGCGGTAGTGGGCCCCATACGCGTCCTATGGGTGGTAGTTAAGCGGTAGTTGAGCACACCTATGGGTGAGCGCTCTGTCATGGGTTCGTATCCTGGCCGGGGAGGATTTACTGGGCGCAAATCTTTAACTGTAGCCTCTGTTTAACTCAGCAGTAAAATGTGTACTTGGTTGTTAAACGATTCTTCGTGGGGGTCGTATTCCAAGGAACTGTCCGAAACGCTTCGCGTACTAGTGACTGTACAAAAATGTAACAACTCTTGTATATATAAAAAAAAGTTAACCCCCATACCCATCCTGTGGGCGGTAGTAGATGATATACCCATCCTGTCGGTGGTAGTTAACCATATACCCATTCCGTGGACGGAACTGGACCCTATACGCATGCTGTGAGCGGCAGTGGAGGCCATACTCATCCTGCGGGTGGTAGTAGACACAATTTTCATCCTGTGGGTGATTGTGGACCCCATACCCATCCTGTGGGTGATTGTGGACCCCATACCCATCCTGTGGGCGGTATAGTGGACGCTTCACACATCCTTTGGGCGGAAGTGGAACATATACCCATGATACTACCCTCATCTACTCAGAGCCCGACCCACACACACACACTAAATAATGTTGTAAACAATGAACTAAAGACAGTTCACTTATGGATGTTAACCAACAATCTCACACTAAACATAGAAAAAACTTACTACATTTTATTTGGAAACATCAACAAATGCAATTCAGCTTCAGATAGACAATGTTCAATGTTAACATCAGCAATACAAATGATGGAAAGTTACTTGACCTATACTTGGACAAGAGACTCAACTTCAGCACCCACATACAACACATGTCTCAAAAACGGTTGGTATACTCTCTAAAATCAGATATTATGTTCCAAACTCTGCTCTCCTCTCCTTATACTACGCGCTAATCTATCCCTATCTTATATATGGTATCTGTGCATGGGGCTCAACCTCTGCCGACTACCTCAAGCCCATCATCACCCAGCAAAAATCTGCCATCAGAACAATGACAAACTTGATTTTCAGACAACACACAGCCCCCTTGTTTAAATCCCTAAACATGCTAAACATAACCGCAATCCACACATTCTCTTGTGCCAATTACATTTACAAAACCATGTTCTTAAGTGCAAACCCTGTTCTGAAACTCTTCTTGGACAGATGTAATAGAACACAATCACAATACCAGAAACGCTTTGCGAAATAGTGGCTTTAGGCATTGTATATACTAGCCCTCTCTATAAATCCATCAATCCTTGTAAAATCTCTTGTATGTATGTACCTTACCTAAATAAACATTTTATTTTATTTTATTTTATTTTATTTGAAATAAATATCTCTTTGATATCCCCAGAGCCAAACTTAAACTGTGTAAACAC
Source organism: Procambarus clarkii (assembly GCF_040958095.1). Classification (NCBI taxonomy): domain Eukaryota; kingdom Metazoa; phylum Arthropoda; class Malacostraca; order Decapoda; family Cambaridae; genus Procambarus; species Procambarus clarkii. Next base: position 16,931,231 of record NC_091232.1, read on the forward strand.
TATGCAAATAAAGGCACCTGGTCTATGGAACCCACTCCTTAACGAATTGAAAAGCTATCAAATTTTTGTCTTATTCAAAAATAAAACCAAAAAGTACCCATTTTCATGTTCATAGTTTCCTACCTAGTGCTTTGAAACTAGCACCGAATCTAGTGCTACCCAATTCCTCAAAATATGTACCTCCGCTATACAACTTTACCATTGTAATCATTGCTGTTATCTTATGTTATACACATAGTTTGCTACATTATATCTTGCAATAATCCTTAAATTATGTCAAAATATACCTGTGGATAATCCCTAAATTTACTTTAACATGCCTACTTTTTTCTGTCAAATTTCTTATACAATGTATTTTTTTGTACTTTCTTACAATGCATTTTTATAGTTTCTTACAAGGTACATATAAACATTTTTTTTTAACTTTGCTAGAAATTACCTTCTTAAAATTATATGTTAGATTAAGGATTGGCCCGAAACGCTATGCGTGTTAGTGGCTTTAAAAGAATGTAAAACCTCAAGTCTCTGTACTCTGATAAACCCAATGTACTTTCGTGTATATATAAATAAATAATAAATAGATATCCCTTTCAACACTGCGGCACACAAACACCCCCCCCCCCATTTTGGACGAGTCCACTCGGAAATCAAATACCAACGCAACGCTTTGGGGAGGGGGGGGGGGGGGGGCACGCCCCTTAGTTGCTCACTGAACACAGGCGGGAAAGTCTGTGTGCTACTCCTGCCTCCAGCATGGCCTCTCATCTCTAACTCCTTATATCTGTTAACTGTCTTAATAAAATATCTACTCTATATTCATATACGTTCTCTACGATCCCTTGGCACACGATCAAACACTGGTAATCATTCCATCAACTATTTAAATGAGCTTACTGCAGAATTTTATGGCATGAGGGCGCTTGCTCTCTGGCACTTACTGAATTCGCCCAACAAAATAACTTTAGGACTGCCTCACCAACCTTCTTCCAGTACTGACTAGAGTCTACGAAATCACCTGGCAGGCTTCACACAGAAACGTCTGCTTCCTTACCTCTATACGAAGGAATACACATATTAATGTCCTCACAGGAGCGACCACCCTCCAGGTCGCCTCTAATATCTTCATACTCACAGAGAAAAGGCGTACGACGTCCCTAACAGCTTCCTCACACTTGATAGCAATTAGCCTCCTCTCACTCACTAAACCAGGGATTATATTCATCCTTCTTCCCAAGAGATAAACGACGTAACGTCCACTCCTGACGGCTGTGGTGACTCAAGTGCCACGTCGCGTCACAAAATGTCGACATCTCATTCCATCTTACTTTTATCAGATGCTCATCTTAAGCTTGTATTCTTTTAAGTCACTCACTGACGTTTAGTTAATAAACTGCCTTCTTTGATACCTTAATCTCTGGTCTGGTGTGCCGAAAAACTTTTACTTGGTAGACTCGCTCGACCAGGCTACCTGGAGTTCATAACACCTGCAACCTTGGAGGGACGGCAAATAGGTTGTGCGGGACAACATGTGTGCATCTATATTGGCTAATTCCTATCTATGGCACATTTAAACTGAAGGTGGTGGGGCTGCCACCTTCAGAGAGACCCAGAAAACCATTAAGTATGTACTCACCAAGTTGTGTTTGCGGGGGTTGAACTCTGGTTCTTTGGTCCCACCTCTCAACTGCCAATCAACTGGTGTACAGATTCCTGAGCCTATTGGGCTCTATCATATATACATTTGAAACTGTGTATGGAGTCTGCCTCCACCACATCACAACTTAATGCATTCCATTTGTTAACTACCCTGACACTGAAAAAAATCTTTCTAATGTCTCTGTGGCTCATCTGGGTACACAGTTTCCACCTGTGTCCCCTTGTTCATGTTCCACCCGTGCTAAAGAGTTTGTCTTTGTCCACCCTGTCAGTTCCCGTGAGAATTTTGTAAATGGTTATCATGTCTCCCCTTACTCTTCTGTTTTCCAGGGATGTGAGGTTCAGCTCCCTTAGACTTTCCTCGTAGCTCATACCTCGCAGTTCTCGGACCAGTCTGGTGGCATACCTCTGAATCTTCTATAACTTCGTCTTGTGTTTAACTAGGTATGGACTCCAGGCTGGACCTGCTTACTCCAGGATTGGTCTTACATAAGTGGTATACAGGGTCCTGAACGATTCCTTACACAAGTTTCTAAAGGTAGTTCTTATGTTGGCCAGTCTAGCATATGCAGCTGATGATATTCTTTTGATGTGGGCCGCTGAAGACATGTTTGGTGTGATATCCACCCCCCAGATCTTTCTCTCTATTTGACTCTTGCAGGATATCACCTCCCCAGATGGTACATTGTATTCAGCCTACTGTTCCCTTCGCCTAATTTCTTTACTTTACACTTTCCTGAATTACACTTTAGTAGCGGTTTTCTACACTGTTCCCCCAGTTTGTCCAGGTCATCCGATAGTCTCTATCTATGTGGACTTTAGTTCAGGACTGCCATGGGTGAACTGATTCCTATCGACCAAGATATCACCCACGTCACTTCTGCGGACTAAAAATGTGACATAACGGCCATTTGGAAAGGCAGGATCAAAGAACTAACAACTGGATCTATCAAGCACAAATAGATGAATATAAAAAGGGTTATTACACACTACTCAAACACCAGTAAACTATTTTAGGTGAAGGTATCAACAATTTTAAATAAAGGTATTGCTGTAATGTATACCTTGTCATGGTTGGGACCCCGACCCTACTGTCTCCCGCCACTCTGTATATAACTTAGTAAGACACAAACTACAAAGAGATCAAATATGATACAGCTTTCCACTAGAGAACAGAAAATGGGGTCGGGTGCGCTCAATAGATGGAGTTGACATCGTCACACCTCCCTCCCTAAAAGAATTTAAGTCGGGTGTTTGAATGGGCGGGTCGATATGCACTCAGTCAGGGGTGGTTCAACGATTAATGTCAAGTACTACTACTATAATGAGCTAAATATTAACACTTGCCGAGGGTGGACACGGTACGTGGTTCAACACTTGCTGAGAGTGGACCCGGTACGTGGTTCAACACTTGCTGAGGGTGGACCCGGTACGTGGTTCAACACTTGCCGAGGGTGGATCCGGTACGTGGTTTAACACTTGCCGAGGGTGGATCCGGTACGTGGTTCAACACTCACTGCTTGTGAAGGTAGAGATTATGCAGGAGATGAAGTGAGGCTGTGCCGATATATATATATATATATAACTGAAAACTCACACCCCAGAAGTGACTCGAACCCATACTCCCAGAAGCAACGCAACTGGTATGTACAAGACGCCTTAATCCACTTGACCATCACGACCGGACATAATGAGGTGATAGCCGAGGCTATTTGAACCACCCCACCGCCGGCACTCGGATAGTAATCTTGGGCATAGCATTTTACCAAATCACCTCATTCTTTGGGGCACACGTGAGGAACACAAATGCGAACAAACCTGAATGGTCCCCAGGACAATATGCAACTGAAAACTCACAACCCAGAAGTGACTCGAACCCATACTCCCAGAAGCAACGCAACTGGTATGTACAAGACGCCTTAATCCACTTGACCATCACGACCGGACATAATGAGGTGATAGCCGAGGCTATTTGAACCACCCCACCGCCGGCACTCGGATAGTAATCTTGGGCATAGCATTTTACCAAATCACCTCATTCTTTGGGGCACATGTGAGGAACACAAATGCGAACAAGCCTGAATGGTCCCCAGGACAATATGCAACTGAAAACTCACACCCCAGAAGTGACTCGAACCCATACTCCCAGAAGCAACGCAACTGGTATGTACAAGACGCCTTAATCCACTTGACCATCACGAAGGGACATAATGAGGTGATAGCCGAGGCTATTTGAACCACCCCACCGCCGGCACTCGGATAGTAATCTTGGGCATAGCATTTTACCAAATCACCTCATTCTTTGGGGCACACGTGAGGAACACAAATGCGAACAAGCCTGAATGGTCCCCAGGACAATATGCAACTGAAAACTCACACCCCAGAAGTGACTCGAACCCATACTCCCAGAAGCAACGCAACTGGTATGTACAAGACGCCTTAATCCACTTGACCATCACGACCGGACATAATGAGGTGATAGCCGAGGCTATTTGAACCACCCCACCGCCGGCACTCGGATAGTAATCTTGGGCATAGCATTTTACCAAATCACCTCATTCTTTGGGGCACACGTGAGGAACACAAATGCGAACAAGCCTGAATGGTCCCCAGGACAATATGCAACTGAAAACTCACACCCCAGAAGTGACTCGAACCCATACTCCCAGAAGCAACGCAACTGGTATGTACAAGACGCCTTAATCCACTTGACCATCACGACCGGACATAATGAGGTGATAGCCGAGGCTATTTGAACCACCCCACCGCCGGCACTCGGATAGTAATCTTGGGCATAGCATTTTACCAAATCACCTCATTCTTTGGGGCACACGTGAGGAACACAAATGCGAACAAGCCTGAATGGTCCCCAGGACAATATGCAAGTGTGTGAGTTTTCAGTTGCATATTGTCCTGGGGACCATTCAGGCTTGTTCGCATTTGTGTTCCTCACGTGTGCCCCATAGAATGAGGTGATTTGGTAAAATGCTATGCCCAAGATTACTATCCGAGTGCCGGCGGTGGGGTGGTTCAAATAGCCTCGGCTATCACCTCATTATGTCCGGTCGTGATGGTCAAGTGGATTAAGGCGTCTTGTACATACCAGTTGCGTTGCTTCTGGGAGTATGGGTTCGAGTCACTTCTGGGGTGTGAGTTTTCAGTTGCATATTGTCCTGGGGACCATTCAGGCTTGTTCGCATTTGTGTTCCTCACGTGTGCCCCATAGAATGAGGTGATTTGGTAAAATGCTATGCCCAAGATTACTATCCGAGTGCCGGCGGTGGGGTGGTTCAAATAGCCTCGGCTATCACCTCATTATGTCCGGTCATGATGGTCAAGTGGATTAAGGCGTCTTGTACATACCAGTTGCGTTGCTTCTGGGAGTATGGGTTCGAGTCACTTCTGGGGTGTGAGTTTTCAGTTGCATATTGTCCTGGGGACCATTCAGGCTTGTTCGCATTTGTGTTCCTCACGTGTGCCCCAAAGAATGATGTGATTTGGTAAAATGCTATGCCCAAGATTACTATCCGAGTGCCGGCGGTGGGGTGGTTCAAATAGCCTCGGCTATCACCTCATTATGTCCGGTCGTGATGGTCAAGTGGATTAAGGCGTCTTGTACATACCAGTTGCGTTGCTTCTGGGAGTATGGGTTCGAGTCACTTCTGGGGTGTGAGTTTTCAGTTGCATATTGTCCTGGGGACCATTCAGGCTTGTTCGCATTTGTGTTCCTCACGTGTGCCCCAAAGAATGAGGTGATTTGGTAAAATGCTATGCCCAAGATTACTATCCGAGTGCCGGCGGTGGGGTGGTTCAAATAGCCTCGGCTATCACCTCATTATGTCCGGTCGTGATGGTCAAGTGGATTAAGGCGTCTTGTACATACCAGTTGCGTTGCTTCTGGGAGTATGGGTTCGAGTCACTTCTGAGGTGTGAGTTTTCAGTTGCATATTGTCCTGGGGACCATTCAGGCTTGTTCGCATATATATATATATATATATATATATATATATATATATATATATATATATATATATATATATATATATATATATATATATATATATATATATATATATATATATATATATAATTAAAGTTTGTGAGGGTACCACCTCTGGTGTCAATGTGGGGACCCATAGCCTCGGAGAAGAAAATAAAAAGTATTCAGAGGAGACCTAGTGGTTTCTCACTGAACACTAATATTATCTTCTCCTACCACCCCCATTCTTTTGTATGTACACATATATATTTACTTTTTTTGAACTTTGTTACAAAAAAGGAGTTACATATGGGTTACAAAGATGGTTATCATAGGTTGTCGAGTTCCGCCAGCTCCTCAGATGGCGGGCAGGAACCCTGGATGCAGTGCGCATTTCCCCTCTGTATCGCCACACTGAGTATCCACTGGAAATAGAGTATTTCCCCTCTGTATCGCCACACACACACACACATATATATATATATATATATATATATATATATATATATATATATATATATATATATATATATATATATATATATATATATATATATATATATATATATATATATATATATATATATATATTAATAAATAAATAAATAAATAAATAAATATGTTTATTCAGGTAAGGTACATACATACATACAAGTGATGTTACATTAATGGATTGATATATAGATAGAGCTAGTACATACAATGCCTAAAGCCACTATTACGCAATGCGTTTCGGGCAAGAAAAACATTAATATCTAGAACTTAATACTAATTGAGCATAAAGAATAAAAAGTGTTGAGAACAAATACAAATAAAGATAAAAAAAGGGGGGAACATGACTGAAAAAGCAGCACAAATACAATAGGTTGACAAACAGTGTTGATTAAACAAAAAAAAAAAATTACAGACATGGGTTGACAATAGAGGAGTGAGGTAGGTTACAGGGAATTTATTAGGTAGTGTTTAGTTTTTATCTTAAACTGGTTGAGAGAGGTACAGTCTTTAACATGGCTGAGAAGGTCATTCCACATTCTGGGTCCCTTGATTTGTAGAGCATTTCTAGTTTGATTAAGTCGTACTCTAGGAATATCAAAACTGTATTTATTTCTGGTGTGGTGCTCATGGGTTCTCTTACAACCTTCAATGAAGCTTTTGAGGTTAGGATTGGCATTACAGTTCAGCGTTTTATATATGAATAATACACAAGAGAAATTGTGCAGTGACTTATTATCTAACATATTCAGAGATTTGAGTAAGGGTACCGAGTGATGTCTGGGGCCAGAGTTGAATATTGTCCTAATAGCAGCTTTGTGTTGGGTAATAAGAGGACGTAAGTAATAATAAGATATTTTTTTTTTATCAACCCATGTATATCTTGTAACCATCAAATGCATAATAAAGCACAAAAAATAAAAAAAAGGAAGGGGTGGTAGGAGAAAAGCACACAGAAACTGTATTGGAGGGGATCTAAACATTCCCTCTAATGCGTTATGCGTGGTTTCCTCCGAGACTATGGGTCCCCCTTCTTCTAGCTAGAGGTGGTACTCCCTTCTATATTTATATATATATATATATATATATATATATATATATATATATATATATATATATATATATATATATATATATATATATATATATATATATAGGCAAGACAACAACATCTCTTTCTAGGCGTTTAACGATGCATAAGCAACAGGGCTCCATTAAGGAACATAATCTCTTCCCACAACCAAACCATCGCCAGAGAAATCCTAGTAAACAACATATATATATATATCTATATATATATATATACATATATATATATATATATATAAATATATATATATATATATATATATATATATATATATATATATATATATATATATATATATATATATATATATATATATATATATATATATATATATATATATATATGTTGTTTACTAGGATTTCTCTGGCGATGGTTTGGTTGTGGGAAGAGATTATGTTCCTTAATGGAGCCCTGTTGCTTATGCATCGTTAAACGCCTAGAAAGAGATGTTGTTGTCTTGCCTATATACTGGGTTTTTTGGAGATTACAGTCCCCAAGAGGGCATTTGAAGGCATAGACGACGTTGGTCTCTTTTAAAGCGTTCTGCGTTGTGTCTGGAGAGTTTCTCATGAGTAGGCTGGCCGTTTTTCTGGTTTTATAGTAAATCGTCAGTTGTATCCTCTGAATTTTGTCTGTAGGGATAACGTTTCTATTAACAATATCTTTCAGGACCCTTTCCTCCGTTTCATGAGCTGTGGAAAAGAAGTTCCTGCAAAATAGTCTAATAGGGGGTATAGGTGTTGTGTTAGTTGTCTCTTCAGAGGTTGCATGGCATTTCACTTTCCTTCTTATGATGTCTTCGACAAAACCATTGGAGAAGCCGTTGTTGACTAGGACCTGCCTTACCCTACAGAGTTCTTTGTCGACTTGCTTCCATTCTGAGCTGTGGCTGAGAGCACGGTCGACATATGCGTTAACAACGTTAACAACATATGCGTTAACGTTGTGTTGTTAACGCATATGTCGACCGTGCTCTCAGCCACAGCTTAGAATGGAAGCAAGTCGACGAAGAACTCTGTAGGGTAAGGCAGGTCCTAGTCAACAACGGCTTCTCCAATGGTTTCGTCGAAGACATCATAAGAAGGAAAGTGAAATGCCATGCAACCTCTGAAGAGACAACTAACACAACACCTATACCCCCTATTAGACTATTTTACAGGAACTTCTTTTCCACAGCTCATGAAACGGAGGAAAGGGTCCTGAAAGATATTGTTAATAGAAACGTTATCCCTACAGACAAAAATCAGAGGATACAACTGACGATTTACTATAAAACCAGAAAAACGGCCAGCCTACTCATGAGAAACTCTCCAGACACAAAGCAGAACGCTTTAAAAGAGACCAACGTCGTCTATGCCTCCAAAAGCCCTCTTGGGGACTGTAAGCTCCAAAAAACCCAGTATATAGGCAAGACAACAACATCTCTTTCTAGGCGTTTAACGATGCATAAGGAACAGGGCTCCATTAAGGAACATATTATCTCTTCCCACAACCAAACCATCGCCAGAGAAATCCTAGTAAACAACACAGAAATCATCGATAGATACAGCGATAGCAGGCGGCTTGACGTTTGCGAGGCACTACACATTAAAAAGTCAACACCAGCAATCAACAGCCAATTAATGCACAACTATATTCTACCCACCTCAAGACTCCGCTCCAATATAGAAGCATCAAGAAATATGGACCAATAGGCTTTCTACAATCACTTCCATTCAATACCCATTGTTTCGTGTTCTGTCTTGTGTTGATGAAATTAATACCCTATTAAATACCACCTCACCCCATCCACCTCACTCAAATGTAGATATAAACAAATCGGAGATGTGTAAGTTCTGTTCAGTTGAGTATGTGTAAACTAAAGTCTTTGAAAATGTAATAAGTTTTACGAAACGCGCTCAAGTGTCGCGTCAGACTAGAAATAAAAATGAATTTTGGAGAATTGATTTTTGAATTACCACCAACAGTGAAAAGAAATGTACGAAAGATCGAGAAAATTCCTGTTAGAATAATTAATCTTACTTTTTCGGTCATATTTAATAATATATGTTTACAGGAAAGACTGCTACCAAAATATACTATTATATATATATATATATATATATATATATATATATATATATATATATATATATATATATATATATATATATATATATATAACTGAAAACTCACACCCCAGAAGTGACTCGAACCCATACTCCCAGAAGCAACGCAACTGGTATGTACAAGACGCCTTAATCCACTTGACCATCACGACGGCGTCTTGTACATACCAGTTGCGTTGCTTCTGGGAGTATGGGTTCGAGTCACTTCTGGGGTGTGAGTTTTCAGTTGCATATTGTCCAGGGGACCATTCTGGCTTGTTCGCATATATATATATATATATATATATATATATATATATATATATATATATATATATATATATATATATATAAATAAATATATATATATATATATATATATATATATATATATATATATATATATATATATATATATATATATATATATATATATATAAATAAATATATATATATATATATATATATATATATATATATATATATATATATATATATATATATATATATATATATATATATATATATATATATATATATATATATATATATATATATATAAAGGGAGTACCACCTCTTGCTGGAAGAAGGGGGAACCATAGCCTCGGAGGAAACCACGCATAACGCATTAGAGGGAATGTTTAGATCCCCTCCAATACAGTTTCTGTGTGGTTTTCTCCTACCACCCCCTTCCTTTTTTATTTTTTGTGCTTTATTATGCATTTGATGGTTACAAGATATACATGAGTTGATACAAAAATAATAATGCAAAAAGGTGCTTAAAGGTTATGGATCTCTTGAAAAACACAACAATGGGAAACATTGATGAATGTCACAGACGGGTTCGATCATTGTTGCAAGTCAAACACTTCTTCGAATTCCTCTGAAGTTGGACTAGTGCCCAAGACGCAACAGGCATTTCCCCTCTGTATCGCAACACTGAGGCGCTGGAACAAGAAACTTTTTGCTCTCTGGTCTTTTGTAGCGCTGATCAATTTGTCCCCCAATTCCTTCAGGAACTTCAATGCACATTTTCCCCACGAACCGAGGGTTTCCGAGCCGATCGGAACAAAGCTGTAGCAGTGTGCTAGACCTCTGTATTTAATAATTTTCTGCGATTCCCGCAGAAAATCGCAGAAATCCCGCAGATTTCCTGCGATTTCTATATATATATATATAGTACTACCTCAGGAAGAAGAAGGGGGACCCATAGCCTCGGAGGAAACCACACATAACGCATTGGAGGGAATGTAGGTTCCCTCCAATACAGTTTCTGTGTGCTGTTCTCCTACCACCCCCTTTCTTTTTTTTTATTGTGTATTTAAAGGTTACAAAACATACAAGACAAATGCCTAAAGGTTATGGATCTCTTGAAGGTCCTCCGCTTCCGGACGGGAACCGAGGACGCAGCAAGCATTTCCCCTCTGGATCGCCACACTGAGGCGCTGAAACAAAAAACTGGAAGCCCTTGGGTCTCTGGTGACGTCAATGAGCTTGGAACCCAATTCCTTGAGAAATCCCAAGGCACTCTTGCCCCAGGGGCCATGCGTCTCAGACGCTATGGGAACAAAGAGGTATTGACCTTCCAGTCGCCTATACTTGAGTGATTTAGCTGTTTCACTGTGGTTGGCCGCTCCACCTGCTTGATCAGCTCCGAAGTGTACATAGGTGTCAGCCAGGGTGGATTCACATGTGTAGTCCCACACCAACTGTCTACCCTCCTTCCATGAGTATATGGTGATGCCATCAGGGCGACATGCGGGGAAATCCGGGTTTTGAACCCCTAAGATGCGAGGTTCTCTCTCCGCTGGGCACCTAGTTGAGACAAGGCTTCTCTTGATGATGTCATTGACCTCGTTATGTCTTGCATGCCAGCTCTTTGTGCTTCCGCAATGCAACCCATGCAGTCCGTATTGGTCTGCTTCCACCTTGTTGCAAATACACTTGTATTCAGTGTGAGTTGGGGCACCAAGGCGGAGGGCCACTGCTACACGAAGGGATTCTGGATCTAGGCGCGTGCCCATTGCTGACATGGGTACTGCCAGGAGGAAGTCTCCTGCATGAGGGGCATGCACTGCTCTGAGGCGGGCTTTCTCCTTGTCTGATGTTGCGGCGTTGAGCATGGCATCAGCTACTTTTTCCACTAGAGGGTGGTCCCAGCCGGACTGCTTGTGTTGTTTTGTTGGCTTTATAATGGTTGCTGGGGCTGCAAGAACATCCCACTGATTTGAACATTCAGTGAAAGCAGGATCGTGTATTCCTGTTGAATCTCTCAGGGTTGCAGGTAAGATATCTCTGACGACGTCGTGCGATGCATGGGAGAAGGAAAGGAAGGCTGATAGAGCAATTTGGGAGGCTGTGCGGACACCAAGGCCGCCGAGTCTTACAGGAAGGGTTGCTTGCTCCCACTGAGAGTCGTCCAATGGCAGGTTCAGGACTTTCACTAGCATGGACCTCAGAAGGGTGTCATACACATTTAACTTAGGGCTGCTGTAGGATGGAGAACATCTCAGAAAGTAGGTCAACTTAGGGAGAGACAGGCATCTCGTGAGGAGAAAGAGAGCATCATGGGCATCAATCTTGTCAATCCTGTCCAGCATTCTCTTTAGATCAGTGATTTTTGCAGCCAGGACCTCCTCGATTGCTCGTGGGCCAATGGGCACCCAGGAGAGTGCAGTCCTGTATGTATATATATATATATATATATATATATATATATATATATATATATATATATATATATATAAATATATATATATATATATATAAATATATATATATATATATATATATATATATATATATATATATACATATATATATATATATATATATATATATGTAATATATATATATATATATATATATATATAAATATATATATATATATATATATATATATATATATATATATATATATATATATATATATATATATATATATATATATATATATAAATATATATATATATATATATATATATATATATATATATATATATATATATATATATATATATATATAAATATATATATATATATATATAAATATATATATATATATATATATATATAAATATATATATATATATATATATATATATATATATATATATATATATGTAATATATATATATATATATATATATATATATATATATATATATATATATATGTAATATATATATATATACATATATATATTTATATATGTATATATATATATATATATATATATATATATATATATATATATATATATATATATATATATATTATATATATATATATATATATATATATATATATATATATATATATATTATATATATATATATATATATATATATATATATATATATATATTTATATATATATATATATATATATATATATATATATATATATATATATATATATATATATATATATATGTTTCATTGAATATGACCGCATATTCTGTATTTATTATTTTCTGGTTTAGGGCTTCTATCCCTCTAACTATTTTCTTAGCATCAGGGCTTAATTGAAATAGGAGTTCTCCAAAACTAATTTTCGTACTTTTAAGGTGAAGAAAAGAAGTGATTTACTATAGAGTGTATTACACTTATTTGTATAATTTGCACGACGTTTCGAACCTCCATGGTTCATTCTCAAGTGAACAGATCTTACAATACTAGTTGATTTTATACCCGCATTAGGTAAGGTGATAATACAATGAAGGTGAAAACATGGGGGGATACATAAGGGATAAACATAGGGGCTGCAGAAGGCTTATTGGCCCATACGAGGCATCTCCTATCTAAACACAAAGATTAATCCAGTGTAATTGGCCTGTTATGTTGGACATTGTCTTCTGTGTTGGCATCGATATGTTCTTGTCTTGTCCTTACTCTCATGGTGGGTAGAGTAAATAGTTCCGTGATTTGGGTGTTCATGGTAGGTCGCTCTATTCTTATGTGAATTGCCTCAAGAATTTGTAATCTTCTTGAATCTTGGGTTTTGTCTATTATGCAAGTATTCTTGTTCAACATTTCTCTTGTTAGAGTAATGTCATGGGCTTGTCTCATGTGATTCCTAGGGGCACCAGATTGAAGATGGCATGTCAAACGCCTCGTCAGCTTGGTCGACGTCATACCTATGTACTTACATTGAAGGTTACATCCTTCGTGGGGGCAAGTGTACATGTATACAACGCTTGACTGCTGTAGAGGGTTCTCCGTCGGCTTCGGGCTGTTTTTGATAAGGAGTTCGGAAGTCTTCTTGGTTTTGTAGAATATTATCAGGTTTATGTTTTGGTTAAGAGTAGTGCTTTTTACTCCTTTACAGATTATTTCTTTCATTATTCTTTCCTCTTTTATATGTTCACTGTGCATGGTTGATTTGTAATATAATTTTATTGGGGGTGTTGTGGTTTCTGTTCTAGGTTCTGAATTATACCAACGGTCCAAGTGTTTTCTTATAGCAGCGTTTATTTCCGCGTTGCTATATCCGTTGTTCACCAATACCTGAGTTATTCTTTCAAACTCTCTACTCACGTTGCTCCATTCAGAGCAGTGGGTAAGCGCTCGACGAATATAAGCATTGAGAACACTGGCTTTGTATCTTTGGGGGCACTCACTTCTACCGTTCAGGCATAATCCTATGTTGGTGGGCTTGGTATATACGTTGGTGCTTAAAGAGGTTCCTGTTTTTGTTATTAGTACATCCAAGAATGGCAGACTGTTATTTTCACTATTTTCATGTGTAAATCGGAGTACTGACTCTCTCTCTAGGTGTCTTTTTAGGTCAATTAGTTCATCTGAGTCTTTTACTATTACGAATATGTCATCTACATAACGGCAGTATACAGTTGGTTTTTGTCTGCTACTGAAGACCCTATCTTCGATGGTTCCCATATAAAAATTAGCAAATAAAACTCCTAAGGGGGAGCCCATTGCTACTCCGTCTATTTGTAAATACATGTCTCCTTGTGGACTGATGAAAGGGGCTTCCTTTGTACATGCTTCGAGAAGACTTTTCAAGTGTGGCTCAGGTATGTCTAATTTGGGGGTGCTCTCGTCTCTGTATACTCTGTCCAGTATCATTCCTATGGTTGTGTCGACTGGGACGTTGGTAAAAAGGGATTCAACGTCCAGGGAAGCGATGATTCCATCGGGCTGGGTAGATTTGATCAATTATAGGAAATCTGCTGATGATTGTAGACTAAACTTACTTGGAGTGTATGGAGTTAAGAGTTCATTGAGTTTCTTTGCCAGGTGATAAGTTGGGGTTGGTATTTGGCTGATTATAGGGCGTAGTGGGTTACCTGGTTTATGCGTCTTAACATTGCCGTAGGCATATCCTAAGCCATAGTCGCCTTGAAGTTTATTGAAATGCACACTACCTTTCTTTGCGTTGATTGCTGTAATTGTTTTGTTTACTTTCCGCTTAAGGTCTTCTACGGGGTTCCTCGTGATTCGTTGAAATTTGGAGTCGTCACTTAGGATGTCGCTAATTTTGTTCATGTATTCATGGGTAGGAATCAATACATATGCTGCTGTTTTGTCGGCTTTTCTTATTGTTACGTCTTTCAGATTTTTTAGTTGTTTCGCTGCTTCTTTGAGTCGTGGGGTTAAGATTGTAGATGAATATGTTCCTCGTTTTTTCCCTGCTTCTGCAAGTAGTTCAGCTTGAAGTGTGTCAGTGGTGATGACTTTTTTGTTGTCTTCTAGCTTATGGATATCACCAGAAGCATTTCGATTTCCAGGCGTTTTTGATGCATCTTTGGTTTAGATAAGAATTGACAATTTAGACCAAGATTTAAGAGGTCTCGTTGGTCCTGGGTAAGGTCATAAGGAGTCAGGTTAAAGTAGCAATCTTTAGGACGAGGGATTTTTAGCTGTCCACCGTTTAGGGATGTTAACTTACGGAGTGTCTTTGTTTCTACAAGAGTTTTATGTTGTTGTTTCAGGTTAAATAGTTCACTGTTGATGGTTTGCTTGAGTTGGATAGGGATGTCGTACTGGGTCCATTTGTTTAACAGATGCTCCGCCTGCTCTATAAAGGTTTGGAGGGCTTCCTTCTTCTTGTTTAGTTGATGCCGAATGAGCTCTTGCCTATACCTATAGGTAAACTCTGTATTGCGGACTGCTGGGTCATGTGGGTTTATATTGGTGTATACTGGCAGCAGGTTTTCTTTCAAACATGTTTCATTGAATATGACCGCATATTCTGTATTTATTATTTTCTGGTTTAGGGCTTCTATCCCTCTAACTATTTTCTTAGCATCAGGGCTTAATTGAAATAGGAGTTCTCCAAAACTCATTTTCGTACTTTTAAGGTGAAGAAAAGAAGTGATTTACTATATATAGAGTGTATTACACTTATTTGTATAATTTGCACGACGTTTCGAACCTCCATGGTTCATTCTCAAGTGAACAGATCTTACAATACTAGTTGATTTTATACCCGCATTAGGTAAGGTGATAATACAATGAAGGTGAAAACATGGGGGGATACATAAGGGATAAACATAGGGGCTGCAGAAGGCTTATTGGCCCATACGAGGCATCTCCTATCTAAACACAAAGATTAATCCAGTGTAATTGGCCTGTTATGTTGGACATTGTCTTCTGTGTTGGCATCGATATGTTCTTGTCTTGTCCTTACTCTCATGGTGGGTAGAGTAAATAGTTCCGTGATTTGGGTGTTCATGGTAGGTCGCTCTATTCTTATGTGAATTGCCTCAAGAATTTGTAATCTTCTTGAATCTTGGGTTTTGTCTATTATGCAAGTATTCTTGTTCAACATTTCTCTTGTTAGAGTAATGTCATGGGCTTGTCTCATGTGATTCCTAGGGGCACCAGATTGAAGATGGCATGTCAAACGCCTCGTCAGCTTGGTCGACGTCATACCTATGTACTTACATTGAAGGTTACATCCTTCGTGGGGGCAAGTGTACATGTATACAACGCTTGACTGCTGTAGAGGGTTCTCCGTCGGCTTCGGGCTGTTTTTGATAAGGAGTTCGGAAGTCTTCTTGGTTTTGTAGAATATTATCAGGTTTATGTTTTGGTTAGGAGTAGTGCTTTTTACTCCTTTACGGATTATTTCTTTCATTATTCTTTCCTCTTTTATATGTTCACTGTGCATGGTTGATTTGTAATATAATTTTATTGGGGGTGTTGTGGTTTCTGTTCTAGGTTCTGAATTATACCAACGGTCCAAGTGTTTTCTTATATCAGCGTTTATTTCCGCGTTGCTATATCCGTTGTTCACCAATACCTGAGTTATTCTTTCAAACTCTCTACTCACGTTGCTCCATTCAGAGCAGTGGGTAAGCGCTCGACGAATATAAGCATTGAGAACACTGGCTTTGTATCTTTGGGGGCACTCACTTCTACCGTTCAGGCATAATCCTATGTTGGTGGGCTTGGTATATACGTTGGTGCTTAAAGAGGTTCCTGTTTTTGTTATTAGTACATCCAAGAATGGCAGACTGTTATTTTCACTATTTTCATGTGTAAATCGGAGTACTGACTCTCTCTCTAGGTGTCTTTTTAGGTCAATTAGTTCATCTGAGTCTTTTACTATTACGAATATGTCATCTACATAACGGCAGTATACAGTTGGTTTTTGTCTGCTACTGAAGACCCTATCTTCGATGGTTCCCATATAAAAATTAGCAAATAAAACTCCTAAGGGGAAGCCCATTGCTACTCCGTTTATTTGTAAATACATGTCTCCTTGTGGACTGATGAAAGGGGCTTCCTTTGTACATGCTTCGAGAAGACTTTTCAAGTGTGGCTCAGGTATGTCTAATTTGGGGGTGCTCTCGTCTCTGTATACTCTGTCCAGTATCATTCCTATGGTTGTGTCGACTGGGACGTTGGTAAAAAGGGATTCAACGTCCAGGGAAGCGATGATTCCACCGGGCTGGGTAGATTTGATCAATTCTAGGAAATCTGCTGATGATTGTAGACTAAACTTACTTGGAGTGTATGGAGTTAAGAGTTCATTGAGTTTCTTTGCCAGGTGATAAGTTGGGGTTGGTATTTGGCTGATTATAGGGCGTAGTGGGTTACCTGGTTTATGCGTCTTAACATTGCCGTAGGCATATCCTAAGCCATAGTCGCCTTGAAGTTTATTGAAATGCACACTACCTTTCTTTGCGTTGATTGCTGTAATTGTTTTGTTTACTTTCCGCTTAAGGTCTTCTACGGGGTTCCTCGTGATTCGTTGAAATTTGGAGTCGTCACTTAGGATGTCGCTAATTTTGTTCATGTATTCATGGGTAGGAATCAATACATATGCTGCTGTTTTGTCGGCTTTTCTTATTGTTACGTCTTTCAGATTTTTTAGTTGTTTCGCTGCTTCTTTGAGTCGTGGGGTTAAGATTGTAGATGAATATGTTCCTCGTTTTTTCCCTGCTTCTGCAAGTAGTTCAGCTTGAAGTGTGTCAGTGGTGATGACTTTTTTGTTGTCTTCTAGCTTATGGATATCACCAGAAGCATTTCGATTTCCAGGCGTTTTTGATGCATCTTTGGTTTAGATAAGAATTGACAATTTAGACCAAGATTTAAGAGGTCTCGTTGGTCCTGGGTAAGATTATAAGGAGTCAGGTTAAAGTAGCAATCTTTAGGACGAGGGATTTTTAGCTGTCCACCGTTTAGGGATGTTAACTTACGGAGTGTCTTTGTTTCTACAAGAGTTTTATGTTGTTGTTTCAGGTTAAATAGTTCACTGTTGATGGTTTGCTTGAGTTGGATAGGGATGTCGTACTGGGTCCATTTGTTTAACAGATGCTCCGCCTGCTCTATAAAGGTTTGGAGGGCTTCCTTCTTCTTGTTTAGTTGATGCCGAATGAGCTCTTGCCTATACCTATAGGTAAACTCTGTATTGCGGACTGCTGGGTCATGTGGGTTTATATTGGTGTATACTGGTAGCAGGTTTTCTTTCAAACATGTTTCATTGAATATGACCGCATATTCTGTATTTATTATTTTCTGGTTTAGGGCTTCTATCCCTCTAACTATTTTCTTAGCATAAGGGCTTAATTGAAATAGGAGTTCTCCAAAACTCATTTTCGTACTTTTAAGGTGAAGAAAAGAAGTGATTTACTATTTATAGAGTGTATTACACTTATTTGTATAATTTGCACGACGTTTCGAACCTCCATGGTTCATTCTCAAGTGAACAGATCTTACAATACTAGTTGATTTTATACCCGCATTAGGTAAGGTGATAATACAATGAAGGTGAAAACATGGGGGGATACATAAGGGATAAACATAGGGGCTGCAGAAGGCTTATTGGCCCATACGAGGCATCTCCTATCTAAACACAAAGATTAATCCAGTGTAATTGGCCTGTTATGTTGGACATTGTCTTCTGTGTTGGCATCGATATGTTCTTGTCTTGTCCTTACTCTCATGGTGGGTAGAGTAAATAGTTCCGTGATTTGGGAGTTCATGGTAGGTCGCTCTATTCTTATGTGAATTGCCTCAAGAATTTGTAATCTTCTTGAATCTTGGGTTTTGTCTATTATGCAAGTATTCTTGTTCAACATTTCTCTTGTTAGAGTAATGTCATGGGCTTGTCTCATGTGATTCCTAGGGGCACCAGATTGAAGATGGCATGTCAAACGCCTCGTCAGCTTGGTCGACGTCATACCTATGTACTTACATTGAAGGTTACATCCTTCGTGGGGGCAAGTGTACATGTATACAACGCTTGACTGCTGTAGAGGGTTCTCCGTCGGCTTCGGGCTGTTTTTGATAAGGAGTTCGGAAGTCTTCTTGGTTTTGTAGAATATTATCAGGTTTATGTTTTGGTTAGGAGTAGTGCTTTTTACTCCTTTACGGATTATTTCTTTCATTATTCTTTCCTCTTTTATATGTTCACTGTGCATGGTTGATTTGTAATATAATTTTATTGGGGGTGTTGTGGTTTCTGTTCTAGGTTCTGAATTATACCAACGGTCCAAGTGTTTTCTTATAGCAGCGTTTATTTCCGCGTTGCTATATCCGTTGTTCACCAATACCTGAGTTATTCTTTCAAACTCTCTACTCACGTTGCTCCATTCAGAGCAGTGGGTAAGCGCTCGACGAATATAAGCATTGAGAACACTGGCTTTGTATCTTTGGGGGCACTCACTTCTACCGTTCAGGCATAATCCTATGTTGGTGGGCTTGGTATATACGTTGGTGCTTAAAGAGGTTCCTGTTTTTGTTATTAGTACATCCAAGAATGGCAGACTGTTATTTTCACTATTTTCATGTGTAAATCGGAGTACTGACTCTCTCTCTAGGTGTCTTTTTAGGTCAATTAGTTCATCTGAGTCTTTTACTATTACGAATATGTCATCTACATAACGGCAGTATACAGTTGGTTTTTGTCTGCTACTGAAGACCCTATCTTCGATGGTTCCCATATAAAAATTAGCAAATAAAACTCCTAAGGGGAAGCCCATTGCTACTCCGTCTATTTGTAAATACATGTCTCCTTGTGGACTGATGAAAGGGGCTTCCTTTGTACATGCTTCGAGAAGACTTTTCAAGTGTGGCTCAGGTATGTCTAATTTGGGGGTGCTCTCGTCTCTGTATACTCTGTCCAGTATCATTCCTATGGTTGTGTCGACTGGGACGTTGGTAAAAAGGGATTCAACGTCCAGGGAAGCGATGATTCCATCGGGCTGGGTAGATTTGATCAATTCTAGGAAATCTGCTGATGATTGTAGACTAAACTTACTTGGAGTGTATGGAGTTAAGAGTTCATTGAGTTTCTTTGCCAGGTGATAAGTTGGGGTTGGTATTTGGCTGATTATAGGGCGTAGTGGGTTACCTGGTTTATGCGTCTTAACATTGCCGTAGGCATATCCTAAGCCATAGTCGCCTTGAAGTTTATTGAAATGCACACTACCTTTCTTTGCGTTGATTGCTGTAATTGTTTTGTTTACTTTCCGCTTAAGGTCTTCTACGGGGTTCCTCGTGATTCGTTGAAATTTGGAGTCGTCACTTAGGATGTCGCTAATTTTGTTCATGTATTCATGGGTAGGAATCAATACATATGCTGCTGTTTTGTCGGCTTTTCTTATTGTTACGTCTTTCAGATTTTTTAGTTGTTTCGCTGCTTCTTTGAGTCGTGGGGTTAAGATTGTAGATGAATATGTTCCTCGTTTTTTCCCTGCTTCTGCAAGTAGTTCAGCTTGAAGTGTGTCAGTGGTGATGACTTTTTTGTTGTCTTCTAGCTTATGGATATCACCAGAAGCATTTCGATTTCCAGGCGTTTTTGATGCATCTTTGGTTTAGATAAGAATTGACAATTTAGACCAAGATTTAAGAGGTCTCGTTGGTCCTGGGTAAGGTCATAAGGAGTCAGGTTAAAGTAGCAATCTTTAGGACGAGGGATTTTTAGCTGTCCACCGTTTAGGGATGTTAACTTACGGAGTGTCTTTGTTTCTACAAGAGTTTTATGTTGTTGTTTCAGGTTAAATAGTTCACTGTTGATGGTTTGCTTGAGTTGGATAGGGATGTCGTACTGGGTCCATTTGTTTAACAGATGCTCCGCCTGCTCTATAAAGGTTTGGAGGGCTTCCTTCTTCTTGTTTAGTTGATGCCGAATGAGCTCTTGCCTATACCTATAGGTAAACTCTGTATTGCGGACTGCTGGGTCATGTGGGTTTATATTGGTGTATACTGGCAGCAGGTTTTCTTTCAAACATGTTTCATTGAATATGACCGCATATTCTGTATTTATTATTTTCTGGTTTAGGGCTTCTATCCCTCTAACTATTTTCTTAGCATCAGGGCTTAATTGAAATAGGAGTTCTCCAAAACTCATTTTCGTACTTTTAAGGTGAAGAAAAGAAGTGATTTACTATATATAGAGTGTATTACACTTATTTGTATAATTTGCACGACGTTTCGAACCTCCATGGTTCATTCTCAAGTGAACAGATCTTACAATACTAGTTGATTTTATACCCGCATTAGGTAAGGTGATAATACAATGAAGGTGAAAACATGGGGGGATACATAAGGGATAAACATAGGGGCTGCAGAAGGCTTATTGGCCCATACGAGGCATCTCCTATCTAAACACAAAGATTAATCCAGTGTAATTGGCCTGTTATGTTGGACATTGTCTTCTGTGTTGGCATCGATATGTTCTTGTCTTGTCCTTACTCTCATGGTGGGTAGAGTAAATAGTTCCGTGATTTGGGTGTTCATGGTAGGTCGCTCTATTCTTATGTGAATTGCCTCAAGAATTTGTAATCTTCTTGAATCTTGGGTTTTGTCTATTATGCAAGTATTCTTGTTCAACATTTCTCTTGTTAGAGTAATGTCATGGGCTTGTCTCATGTGATTCCTAGGGGCACCAGATTGAAGATGGCATGTCAAACGCCTCGTCAGCTTGGTCGACGTCATACCTATGTACTTACATTGAAGGTTACATCCTTCGTGGGGGCAAGTGTACATGTATACAACGCTTGACTGCTGTAGAGGGTTCTCCGTCGGCTTCGGGCTGTTTTTGATAAGGAGTTCGGAAGTCTTCTTGGTTTTGTAGAATATTATCAGGTTTATGTTTTGGTTAGGAGTAGTGCTTTTTACTCCTTTACGGATTATTTCTTTCATTATTCTTTCCTCTTTTATATGTTCACTGTGCATGGTTGATTTGTAATATAATTTTATTGGGGGTGTTGTGGTTTCTGTTCTAGGTTCTGAATTATACCAACGGTCCAAGTGTTTTCTTATATCAGCGTTTATTTCCGCGTTGCTATATCCGTTGTTCACCAATACCTGAGTTATTCTTTCAAACTCTCTACTCACGTTGCTCCATTCAGAGCAGTGGGTAAGCGCTCGACGAATATAAGCATTGAGAACACTGGCTTTGTATCTTTGGGGGCACTCACTTCTACCGTTCAGGCATAATCCTATGTTGGTGGGCTTGGTATATACGTTGGTGCTTAAAGAGGTTCCTGTTTTTGTTATTAGTACATCCAAGAATGGCAGACTGTTATTTTCACTATTTTCATGTGTAAATCGGAGTACTGACTCTCTCTCTAGGTGTCTTTTTAGGTCAATTAGTTCATCTGAGTCTTTTACTATTACGAATATGTCATCTACATAACGGCAGTATACAGTTGGTTTTTGTCTGCTACTGAAGACCCTATCTTCGATGGTTCCCATATAAAAATTAGCAAATAAAACTCCTAAGGGGAAGCCCATTGCTACTCCGTTTATTTGTAAATACATGTCTCCTTGTGGACTGATGAAAGGGGCTTCCTTTGTACATGCTTCGAGAAGACTTTTCAAGTGTGGCTCAGGTATGTCTAATTTGGGGGTGCTCTCGTCTCTGTATACTCTGTCCAGTATCATTCCTATGGTTGTGTCGACTGGGACGTTGGTAAAAAGGGATTCAACGTCCAGGGAAGCGATGATTCCACCGGGCTGGGTAGATTTGATCAATTCTAGGAAATCTGCTGATGATTGTAGACTAAACTTACTTGGAGTGTATGGAGTTAAGAGTTCATTGAGTTTCTTTGCCAGGTGATAAGTTGGGGTTGGTATTTGGCTGATTATAGGGCGTAGTGGGTTACCTGGTTTATGCGTCTTAACATTGCCGTAGGCATATCCTAAGCCATAGTCGCCTTGAAGTTTATTGAAATGCACACTACCTTTCTTTGCGTTGATTGCTGTAATTGTTTTGTTTACTTTCCGCTTAAGGTCTTCTACGGGGTTCCTCGTGATTCGTTGAAATTTGGAGTCGTCACTTAGGATGTCGCTAATTTTGTTCATGTATTCATGGGTAGGAATCAATACATATGCTGCTGTTTTGTCGGCTTTTCTTATTGTTACGTCTTTCAGATTTTTTAGTTGTTTCGCTGCTTCTTTGAGTCGTGGGGTTAAGATTGTAGATGAATATGTTCCTCGTTTTTTCCCTGCTTCTGCAAGTAGTTCAGCTTGAAGTGTGTCAGTGGTGATGACTTTTTTGTTGTCTTCTAGCTTATGGATATCACCAGAAGCATTTCGATTTCCAGGCGTTTTTGATGCATCTTTGGTTTAGATAAGAATTGACAATTTAGACCAAGATTTAAGAGGTCTCGTTGGTCCTGGGTAAGATTATAAGGAGTCAGGTTAAAGTAGCAATCTTTAGGACGAGGGATTTTTAGCTGTCCACCGTTTAGGGATGTTAACTTACGGAGTGTCTTTGTTTCTACAAGAGTTTTATGTTGTTGTTTCAGGTTAAATAGTTCACTGTTGATGGTTTGCTTGAGTTGGATAGGGATGTCGTACTGGGTCCATTTGTTTAACAGATGCTCCGCCTGCTCTATAAAGGTTTGGAGGGCTTCCTTCTTCTTGTTTAGTTGATGCCGAATGAGCTCTTGCCTATACCTATAGGTAAACTCTGTATTGCGGACTGCTGGGTCATGTGGGTTTATATTGGTGTATACTGGTAGCAGGTTTTCTTTCAAACATGTTTCATTGAATATGACCGCATATTCTGTATTTATTATTTTCTGGTTTAGGGCTTCTATCCCTCTAACTATTTTCTTAGCATAAGGGCTTAATTGAAATAGGAGTTCTCCAAAACTCATTTTCGTACTTTTAAGGTGAAGAAAAGAAGTGATTTACTATTTATAGAGTGTATTACACTTATTTGTATAATTTGCACGACGTTTCGAACCTCCATGGTTCATTCTCAAGTGAACAGATCTTACAATACTAGTTGATTTTATACCCGCATTAGGTAAGGTGATAATACAATGAAGGTGAAAACATGGGGGGATACATAAGGGATAAACATAGGGGCTGCAGAAGGCTTATTGGCCCATACGAGGCATCTCCTATCTAAACACAAAGATTAATCCAGTGTAATTGGCCTGTTATGTTGGACATTGTCTTCTGTGTTGGCATCGATATGTTCTTGTCTTGTCCTTACTCTCATGGTGGGTAGAGTAAATAGTTCCGTGATTTGGGAGTTCATGGTAGGTCGCTCTATTCTTATGTGAATTGCCTCAAGAATTTGTAATCTTCTTGAATCTTGGGTTTTGTCTATTATGCAAGTATTCTTGTTCAACATTTCTCTTGTTAGAGTAATGTCATGGGCTTGTCTCATGTGATTCCTAGGGGCACCAGATTGAAGATGGCATGTCAAACGCCTCGTCAGCTTGGTCGACGTCATACCTATGTACTTACATTGAAGGTTACATCCTTCGTGGGGGCAAGTGTACATGTATACAACGCTTGACTGCTGTAGAGGGTTCTCCGTCGGCTTCGGGCTGTTTTTGATAAGGAGTTCGGAAGTCTTCTTGGTTTTGTAGAATATTATCAGGTTTATGTTTTGGTTAGGAGTAGTGCTTTTTACTCCTTTACGGATTATTTCTTTCATTATTCTTTCCTCTTTTATATGTTCACTGTGCATGGTTGATTTGTAATATAATTTTATTGGGGGTGTTGTGGTTTCTGTTCTAGGTTCTGAATTATACCAACGGTCCAAGTGTTTTCTTATAGCAGCGTTTATTTCCGCGTTGCTATATCCGTTGTTCACCAATACCTGAGTTATTCTTTCAAACTCTCTACTCACGTTGCTCCATTCAGAGCAGTGGGTAAGCGCTCGACGAATATAAGCATTGAGAACACTGGCTTTGTATCTTTGGGGGCACTCACTTCTACCGTTCAGGCATAATCCTATGTTGGTGGGCTTGGTATATACGTTGGTGCTTAAAGAGGTTCCTGTTTTTGTTATTAGTACATCCAAGAATGGCAGACTGTTATTTTCACTATTTTCATGTGTAAATCGGAGTACTGACTCTCTCTCTAGGTGTCTTTTTAGGTCAATTAGTTCATCTGAGTCTTTTACTATTACGAATATGTCATCTACATAACGGCAGTATACAGTTGGTTTTTGTCTGCTACTGAAGACCCTATCTTCGATGGTTCCCATATAAAAATTAGCAAATAAAACTCCTAAGGGGAAGCCCATTGCTACTCCGTCTATTTGTAAATACATGTCTCCTTGTGGACTGATGAAAGGGGCTTCCTTTGTACATGCTTCGAGAAGACTTTTCAAGTGTGGCTCAGGTATGTCTAATTTGGGGGTGCTCTCGTCTCTGTATACTCTGTCCAGTATCATTCCTATGGTTGTGTCGACTGGGACGTTGGTAAAAAGGGATTCAACGTCCAGGGAAGCGATGATTCCATCGGGCTGGGTAGATTTGATCAATTCTAGGAAATCTGCTGATGATTGTAGACTAAACTTACTTGGAGTGTATGGAGTTAAGAGTTCATTGAGTTTCTTTGCCAGGTGATAAGTTGGGGTTGGTATTTGGCTGATTATAGGGCGTAGTGGGTTACCTGGTTTATGCGTCTTAACATTGCCGTAGGCATATCCTAAGCCATAGTCGCCTTGAAGTTTATTGAAATGCACACTACCTTTCTTTGCGTTGATTGCTGTAATTGTTTTGTTTACTTTCCGCTTAAGGTCTTCTACGGGGTTCCTCGTGATTCGTTGAAATTTGGAGTCGTCACTTAGGATGTCGCTAATTTTGTTCATGTATTCATGGGTAGGAATCAATACATATGCTGCTGTTTTGTCGGCTTTTCTT
>NC_091232.1:17262125-17384625 GCF_040958095.1 Procambarus clarkii
GCTGGTTCTGGTGCAGGTTGTTGTGCTAGTTGTGGTGCAGGTTGTGGTGCAGGTTGTGGTGCTGATTGTGGTGCTGGTTGTGGTGCAGGTTGTGGTGCAGGTTGTGGTGCAGGTTGTAGTGCAGGTTGTAGTGCAGGTAGTGGTGCAGGTTTTGGTGCAGGTTGTGGTGCAGGTTGTGGTGCAGGTTGTAGTGCAGGTTGTGGTGCAGGTTGTGGTGAAGGTTGTTGTGCAGGTTCTGGTGCAGGTTGTGGGGCTGGTTGTGGCGCAGGATATGGTCGAGGTTGTGAAGCAGGTTGTGGTCGAGGTTGTGGTGCAGGTTGTGGCCGAGGTTGTGGTGCAGGTTGTGGTCGAGGTTGTGGTGCAGGTTGTGGTCGAAGTTGTGGTGCAGGTTGTGGTGCAGGATGTGGTGCTGGTTGTGGTGCTGGTTGTGGTGCAGGTTGTGGTGCAGGTTATGGTGCAGGTTGTGGTGCAGGTTGTTGTGCAGGTTGTAGAGCAGGTTGTGGTGTTATTTGTGGTGCTGGTTGTGGTGCAGGTTGTGGTGCAGGTTGTGGTACAGGTTGTGGTGCAGGTTGTGGTGCTGGTTGTGGTGCAGGTTGTTGCGCAGGTTGTGGTGCTGGTTGTGGTGCTGGTTGTGGTGCAGGTTTTGGTGCAGGTTGTGGTGCAGGTTGTTATGCTGGTTGTGGTGCTGGTTGTGGTGCTGGTTATGGTGCTGGTTGTGGTGCAGGTTGTGGTGCATGTTGTTGTGCAGGTTGTGGTGCAGGTTGTGATGCAGGTTGTGGTTCTGGTTGTGGTGCAAGTTGTGGTGCAGGTTGTGTTGTAGGTTGTGGTGCAGGTTGTTATGCTGGTTGTGGTGCTGGTTGTGGTGCTGGTTATGGTGCTGGTTGTGGTGCAGGTTGTAGTGCAGGTTGTTGTGCAGGTTGTGGTGCAGGTTGTGATGCAGGTTGTGGTTCTGGTTGTGGTGCAAGTTGTGGTGCAGGTTGTGTTGTAGGTTGTTTTGCAGGTTGTGGCTCAGGTTGTGGTGCAGGTTGTGGTGCTGGTTGTGGTGCAGGTTGTGGTGCAGGTTGTGGTGCAGGTTATTGTGCAGGTTGTGGTCTAGGTTGTAGTGCAGGTTGTGGTGCAGGTTGTGGTGCAGGTTATGGTGCAGGTTGTGGTGAAGGTTGTAGTGCTGGTTGTGGTGCAGGTTGTGGTGCTGGTTGTGGTGCACGTTGTGGTGCAGGTTGTTGAGCAGGTTGTGGTGCTGGTTGTGGTGCTGGTTGTTGTGCTAGTTGTGGTGCAGGTTGTGGTGCAGGTTGTGGTGCAGGTTGTTGGGCTGGTTGTGGTTGTGGTTGTGGTGGTGGTTGTGGTGCTGGTTGTGGTGCAGGTTGTAGTGCAGGTTGTGGTGCAGGTTGTAGTGCAGGTTGTAGTGCAGGTGGTGGTGCAGGTTGTGGTGCAGGTTCTTGTGCAGGTTGTGGTCGAGGTTGTGGTGCAGGTTGTGGTGCAGACTGTTGTGCACTTTGTGGTGCAGGTTGTTGTGCAGGTTGTGGTGAAGGTTGTGGTGCAGGTTGTGGTGCAGGTTGTTGTGCAGGTTGTGGTCGAGGTTGTGGTGCAGGTTGTGGTGCAGGTTGTTGTGCAGGTTGTTGTGCAGGTTGTGGCTCAGGTTGTGGTGCAGGTTGTGGTGCTGGTGGTGATGCAGAATGTGGTGCACGTTGTGGTGCATTTTGTTGTGCAGGTTGTGGCTAAGGTTGTGGTGCAGGCTGTGACTCAGGTTGTGGTGCAGGTTGTGGTCGATGATGTGGTGCAGGTTGTGGCGCAGGTTGTGGTCGAGGTTGTGGTGCAGGTTGTGGTCGAGGTTGAGGTGCAGGTTGTGGCCGAGGTTGTGGTGCAAGTTGTGGTCGAGGTTGTGGTGCAGGTTGTGGTCGAAGTTGTGGTGCAGGTTGTGGTGCAGGTTGTGGTGCTGGTTGTGGTGCTGGTTGTGGTGCAGGTTGTAGTGAAGGTTGTGGTGCAGGTTGAGGTGCTGGTTGTGGTTCTGGTTGTGGTGCAGGTTGTGGTGCAGGTCGTGGTGCTGGTTGTTGTGCAGGTTTGTTGTGCAGGTTGTTGTGCAGGTTGTTGTGCAGGTTGTTGTGCAGGTTGTGGTGCAGGTTGTGATGCAGGTTGTGGTGCTGGTTGTGGTGCAGGTTGTGGTGCATGTTGTGGTGAAGGTTGTTGTGCAGGTTGTGGTGCAGGTTGTGGTGCTGGTTGTGGTGCTGGTTGTGGTGCAGGTTGTAGTGAAGGTTGTGGTGCAGGTTGTGGTGCTGATTGTGGTGCTGGTTGTGGTGCAGGTTGTGGTGCAGGTTGTTGTGCAGGTTGTGGTGCTGGTTGTGGTGCTGGTTGTGGTGCTGGTGGTGATGCAGGTTGTGGTGCAGGTTGAGGTGCAGGTTGTTGTGCAGGTTGTTGTGCAGGTTGTGGCTCAGCTTTTGGTGCAGGTTTAGGGGCTGGTTGTGGTGCAGGTTGTGGTGCAGGTTGTGGTGCTGGTTGTGGTGCAGGTTTAGGGGCTGGTTGTGGTGCAGGTTGTCGTGCAGGTTGTGGTGCAGGTTGTGGTGCTGGTTGTGGTGCAGGTTGTTGTGCTAAGTGTAGTGCAGATTGTGGTGCAGGTTGTGGTGCTGATTGTGGTGCTGGTTGTGGTGCAGGTTGTGGTGCAGGTTGTAGTGCAGGTTGTAGTGCAGGTAGTGGTGCAGGTTGTGGTCAGGTTGTGGTGCAGGTTGTGGTGCAGGTTGTAGTGCAGGTTGTGGTGCAGGTTGTGGTTCAGGTTGTGGTGCAGGTTGTGGTGCAGGTTGCGGTGCAGGTTGTGGTGCAGGTTGTGGTGTAGGTTGTGGTGCAGGTTGTTGTGCAGGTTGTTGTGAAGGTTGTGGTCGAGGTTGTGGTGCAGGTTGTGGTGCCAGTTGTAATGCAGGTTAGTTTTCAGGTTGTTGTTCAGGTTGTGGTGCAGGTTGTGGTGCAGGGTGTAGCTCAGGTTGTGGTGCAGATTGTGGTGCTGGTTGTAATGCAGGTTATTGTGCATGTTATTGTGCAGGTTGTGGTCTAGGTTGTAGTGCAGGTTGTAGTGCAGGTTGTGGTGCAGGTTGTGGTGAAGGTTGTGGTGCAGGTTGTAGTGAAGGTTGTGTTGCAGGTTGTGGTCGAGGTTGTGGTGCAGGTTGTGGTGCAGTTTGTGGTGCAGGTTGTTGTGCAGGTTGTGGCTCAGACTGTGGTGCAGGTTGTGGTGCTGGTGGTGATGCAGGTTGTGGTGCAGGTTGTGGTACAGGTTGTTGTGCAGGTTGTTGTGCAGGTTGTGGCTCAGGTTGTGGTGCAGGTTGTGGCTCAGGATGTGGTGCAGGTTGTGGTGCAGGTTGTGGTGCAGGCTGTGGTGCAGGTTCTGGTGCAGGATGTGGTGCAGGTTTTGGCTCAGGTTGTGGTGCAGGTTGTGGTGCTGGTGTTGATGCACGTTGTGGTGCAGGTTGTGGTGAAGGTTGTCGTGCAGGTTGTGGTGCAGGTTGTGGGGCTGATTGTGGCGCTGGTTGTGGCGTAGGTTGTGGTGCAGGTTGTGGTCGAGGTTGTGGTGCTGGTTGTGGCGCAGGTTGTGGTCGAGGTTGTGGTGCAGGTTGTTGTCGAGGTTGTGGTGCAGGTTGTGGCCGAGGTTGTGGTGCAGGTTGTGGTCGAGGTTGTGGTGCAGGTTGTGGTCGAAGTTGTGGTGCAGGTTGTTGTGCAGGATGTGGTGCTAGTTTTGGTGCTGGTTGTGGTGCAGGTTGTGGTGCAGGTTATGGTGCAGGTTGTGGTGCAGGTTGTTGTGCAGGTTGTAGTGCAGGTTGTGGTGTTATTTGTGGTGCTGGTTGTGGTTCTGGTTGTGGTGCAGGTTGAGGTGCAGGTTGTGGTGCAGGTTGTGGTGCAGGTTGTGGTGCAGGTTGTGGTGCAGGTTGTGGTGCATGTTGTTGTGCAGGTTGTGGTGCAGGTTGTGATGCAGGTTGTGGTGCAGGTTGTTGTGCAGGTTGTGGTGCAGGTTGTGATGCAGGTTGTGGTTCTGGTTGTAGTGCAGGTTGTGGTGCAGGTTGTGTTGTAGGTTGTTTTGCAGGTTGTAGCTCAGGTTGTGGTGCAGGTTGTGGTGCTGGTTGTGGTGCAGGTTGTGGTGCAGGTTGTGGTGCTGGTTATTGTGCAGGTTGTAGTGCAGGTTGTGGTGCAGGTTGTGGTGCAGGTTGTGGTGCAGGTTGTGGTGAAGGTTGTGGTGCTGGTTGTGGTGCAGGTTGTGGTGCTGGTTGTGGTGCACGTTGTGGTGCAGGTTGTTGAGCAGGTTGTGGTGCTGGTTGTGGTGCTGGTTGTTGTGCTAGTTGTGGTGCAGGTTGTGGTACAGGTTGTGGTGCAGGTTGTTGGGCTGGTTGTGGTGGTGGTTGTGGTGGTGGTTGTGGTGCTGGTTGTGGTGCAGGTTGTAGTGCAGGTTGTGGTGCAGGTTGTAGTGCTGGTGGTGATGCAGAATGTGGTGCACGTTGTGGTGCAGGTTGTTGTGCAGGTTGTGGCTAAGGTTTTGGTGCAGGTTGTGGTCGATGATGTGGTGCAGGTTGTGGCGCCGGTTGTGGTCGAGGTTGTGGTGCAGGTTGTGGTCGAGGTTGTGGTGCAGGTTGTGGCCGAGGTTGTGGTGCAAGTTGTGGTCGAGGTTGTGGTGCAGGTTGTGGTCGAAGTTGTGGTGCAGGTTGTGGTGCAGGTTGTGGTGCTGGTTGTGGTGCTGGTTGTGGTGCAGGTTGTGGTGAAGGTTGTGGTGCAGGTTGTGGTGCTGGTTGTGGTTCTGGTTGTGGTGCAGGTTGTGGTGCAGGTTGTGGTGCTGGTTGTTGTGCAGGTTTGTTGTGCAGGTTGTGGTGCAGGTTGTTGTGCAGGTTGTGGTGCAGGTTGTGATGCAGGTTGTTGAGCTGGTTGTGGTGCAGGTTGTGGTGCATGTTGTGGTGAAGGTTGTTGTGCAGGTTGTGGTGCTGGTTGTGGTGCATGTTGAGGGGCTGGTTGTGGTGCAGGTTGTGGTGCAGGTTGTGGTGCAGGTTGTGGTGCTGGTTGTGGTGCAGGTTGTTGTGCTAGTTGTGGTGCAGGTTGTGGTGCAGGTTGTGGTGCTGATTGTGGTGCTGGTTGTAGTGCAGGTTGTGGTGCAGGTTGTTGTGCAGGTTGTGGCTCAGCTTTTGGTGCAGGTTTTGGCTCAGATTGTGGTGCAGGTTGTGATGCAGGTTGTGGTGCAGGCTGTGGTGCAGGTTGTGGTGCTGGTTGTGATAAGGTTGTGGTGCTGGTTGTGGTGCTGGTTGTGGTGCAGGTTGTGGTGCAGGTTTTGGCTCAGGTTGTGGTGCAGGTTGTGGTACTGGTTGTGATGCAGGTTGTGGTGCAGGTTGTGGTGAAGGTTGTTGTGCAGGTTGTGGTGCAGGTTGTGGGGCTGGTTGTGGCGCTGGTTCTGGCGCAGGTTGTGGTCGAGGTTGTGGTGCAGGTTGTTGTCGAGGTTTTGGTGCAGGTTGTGGTGCAGGTTGTGGTACAGGTTTTGGTGCAGGTTGTGGTGCTGGTTGTGGTGCAGGATGTGGTGCAGGTTGTGGTGCAGGTTGTGGTGCAGGTTGTGGTGCAGGTTGTGGTGCAGGTTGTAGTGCAGGTTGTGGTGCAGGTTGTGGTGCAGGTTGTGGTGCTGGTTGTGGTGTAAGTTGTGGTGCTGGTTGTGGTGCTGGTTGTGGTGCAGGTTGTGGTGCAAGTTGTTGTGCAGGTTGTGGTGCAGGTTGTGGTCCAGGTTGTGGTGCTGGTTGTGGTCCAGGTTGTAGTGCAGGTTGTGGTGCAGGCTGTGGTGCAGATTGTGGTGCAGGTTGTAGTGCAGGTTGTGGTGCAGGTTGTGGTGCAGGATGTAGTGCTGGTTGTAGTGCAGGTTGTGGTGCAAGTTGTGGTGCAGGTTGTAGTGCACGTTGTGGTGCAGGTTGTGATGAAGGTTGTGGTGCTGGTTGTGGTGCAGGTTGTGGTGCAGGTTGTGGTGCAGGTTGTAGTGCAGGTTGTGGTACAGGTTGCGGGTGCAGGTTGTAGTTCAGGTTGTAGTGCAGGTAGTGGTGCAGGTTGTGGTGCAGGTTGTGGTGCAGGTGTTTGCTCAGGTTGTGGTGCAGGTTGTGGTGCAGGTGTTTGCTCAGGTAATGGTGCAGGTTGTGGTGCAGGTTGTGGTGCAGGTTGTGGTGCAGGTTGTGGTCGAGGTTGTGGTGCAGGTTGTGGTGCAGGTTGTTGTGCAGGTTGTGGTCGAGGTTATTGTGCAGGTTGTGGTGCAGGTTGTGGTGCAGGTTGTGGCTCAGGTTGTGGTGCAGGTTGTGGTGTTGGTTGTGGTGCAGGTTGTGGTGCTGGTTGTGATGCAGGTTGTGGTGCAGGTTATTGTGCAGGTTGTGGTCTAGGGTGTAGTGCAGGTGGTGGTGCAGGTTGTAGTGCAGGTTGTTGTGAAGGTTGTGGTGCAGGTTGTGGTGCAGGTTGTGGTGCAGGTTGTGGTCGAGGTTGTGGTGCAGGTTGTGGTGCAGATTGTTGTGCAGGTTGTTTTGCAGGTTGTGGCTCAGGTTGTGGTGCAGGTTGTGGTGCAGGTTGTGGTGCAGGCTGTGGTTCAGGTTGTGGTGCTGGTTGTGGTGAAAGTTGTGGTGCTGGTTGTGGTTCTGGTTGTGGTGCAGGTTGTAGTGCAGGTTTAGGCTCAGGTTTGGTGCAGGTTGTGGTCGATGTTATGGTGCAGGTTGTGGCGCAGGTTGTGGTCGAGGTTGTGGTGCAGGTTGTGGTCGAGGTTGGGGTGCAGGTTGTGGCCGAGTTTGTGGTGCAGGTTGTGGTGCTGGTTGTGGTGCTGGTGGTGATGCAGGTTGTGGTGCAGGTTGTGATGAAGGTTGTTGTGCAGGTTGTAATGCACGTTGTGGGGCTGCTTGTGGCGCTGGTTGTTGCGCAGCTTGTGGTGCAGGTTGTATTCGAGGTTGTGGTGCAGGTTGTGGCGCAGGTTGTGGTCGAGGTTGTGGTGCAGGTTGTGGTCGAGGTTGTGGTGCAGGTTGTTGTCGAGGTTGTGGTGCAGGTTGTGGTCGAAGTTGTGGTGCAGGTTGTGTTGCAGGTTGTGGTGCTGGTTGTGGTGCAGGTTGTGGTGCTGGTTGTGGTGCTGTTTGTGGTGCAGGTTGTGGTACAGGTTGTAGTGCAGGTTGTGGTGCAGGTTGTGGTGTTGGTTGTGATGCTGGTTGCAGGTTGTGGTGCAGGTTGTGGTGCAGGTTGTAGTGCAGGTTGTAGTGCAGGTTGTGGTGCAGGTTGTGGTGTTGGTTGTGGTGCTGGTTGTGGTGCAGGTTGTGGTGCAGGTTGTGGTGCTAGTTGTGGTGCAGGTTGTGGTGCAGGTTGTGATGAAGGTTGTTGTGCAGGTGTTGGTGCTGGTTGTGGTGCAGGTTGAGGGGCTGGTTGTGGGGCAGGTTGTGGTGCAGGTTGTGGTGCAGGTTGTGGTGCTGGTTGTAGTGCAGGTTGTTGTGCAGGTTGTGGTGCTGGTTGTGGTGCTGGTTGTGGTGCTAGTTGTGGTGCAGGTTGTGGTGCAGGTTGTGGTGCTGATTGTGGTGCTGGTTGTTGTGCACGTTGTGGTGCAGGTTGTTAAGCAGGTTGTGGTGCTGGTTGTGGTGCTGGTTGTTGTGCTAGTTGTGGTGCAGGTTGTGGTGCAGGTTGTGGTGCTGATTGTGGTGCTGGTTGTGGTGCAGGTTGTGGTGCAGGTTGTTGTGCAGGTTGTGGTGGTGGTTGTGGTGGTGGTTGTGATGCAGGTTGTGGTGCAGGGTGTGGTGCAGGTTGTAGTGCAGGTTGTAGTGCAGGTGGTGGTGCAGGTTGTGGTGTAGGTTGTGATGCAGGTTGTGATGCAGGTTGTGGTGCAGGTTGTGGTGCAGGTTGTGGCTCAGGTTGTGGTGCAGGTTGAGGTGAAGGTTGTGGTGCAGGTTGTGGTGAAGGTTGTGGTGCAGGATGTGGTGCAGGTTGTTGTGCAGGTTGTGGTCGAGGTTGTGGTGCAGGTTGTGGTGCAGGTTGTTGTGCAGGTTGTTGCGCAGGATGTGGCTCAGGTTGTGGTGCAGGTTGTGGTGCTGGTGGTGGTGCAGGTTGTGGCTCAGGTTGTGGTGCAGGTTGTGGCTCAGGTTGTGGTGCAGGTTGTGGTGCAGGTTGTGGTGCAGGCTGTGGTGCAGGTCGTGGTGCTGGTTGTGGTGAAGGTTGTGGTGCTGGTTGTGGTGCTGGTTGTGGTGCAGGTTTTGGCTCAGGTTGTGGTGCAGGTTGTGGTGCTAGTTGTGATGCAGGTTGTGGTGCAGGTTGTGGAGAAGGTTGTTGTGCAGGTTGGGGTGCAGGTTGTGGGGCTGGTTTTGGCGGTGGTTTTGGCGCAGGTTGTGGTGCAGGTTGTGGTCGATGATATGGTGCAGGTTGGTGCGCAGGTTGTGGTCGAGGTTGTGGTGCAGGTTGTGGTCGAGGTTGTGGTGCAGGTTGTGTCCGAGGTTGTGGTGCAGGTTGTGGTGCAGGTTGTGGTGCTGGTTGTGGTGCTGGTTGTGGTGCAGGTTGTGGTTCTGGTTGTGGTGCAGGTTGTGGTGTTGGTTGTGGTTCTGGTTGTGGTGCAGGTAGTGGTGCAGGTTGTGGTGCTGGTTGTGGTGCCGGTTTGTGGTGCAGGTTGTGGTGCAGGTTGTTGTGCAGGTTGTGGTGCAGGTTGTGATGCAGGTTGAAGTGCTGGTTGTGGTGCAGGTTGTGGTACATGTTGTGGTGAAGGTTGTTGTGCAGGTTGTAATGCTGGTTGTGGTGCAGGTTGAGGGGGTGGTTGTGGTGCAGGTTGTAGTGCAGGTTGTTGTGCAGGTTGTGGTGCTGGTTGTGGTGCAGGTTGTTGTGCTAGTTGTGGTGCAGGTTGTGGTGCAGGTTGTGGTGCTGATTGTGGTGCTGGTTGTGGTGCTAGTTGTGGTGCAGTTTGTTGTGCTAGTTGTGGTGCAGGTTGTGGTGCAGGTTGTGGTGCAGGTTGTGGTGCTGGTGGTGATGCAGGTTGTGGTGCAAGTTGTGGT
This sequence comes from Procambarus clarkii, assembly GCF_040958095.1. Classification (NCBI taxonomy): domain Eukaryota; kingdom Metazoa; phylum Arthropoda; class Malacostraca; order Decapoda; family Cambaridae; genus Procambarus; species Procambarus clarkii. The sequence continues at coordinate 17,271,110 of NC_091232.1, forward strand.
ACAGGTTGTTGTGCAGGTTGTTGTGCAGGTTGTGGTGCAGGTTGTGGTGCAGGCTGTGGTGCAGGCTGTGGTGCAGGTTGTGGTGCAGGTTTTGGCTCAGGTTGTGGTGCAGGTTGTGGTGCTGGTTGTGATGCACGTTGTGGTGCAGGTTGTGGTGAAGGTTGTTGTGCAGGTTGTGGTCGAGGTTCTGGTGCAGGTTGTGGTACCAGTTGTAATGCATGTTAGTGTTCAGGTTGTTGTTCAGGTTGTGGTCTAGGTTGTAGTGCAGGTTGCGGTGCAGGTTGTGGTGCAGGTTGTGGTGAAGGTTGTGGTGCAGGTTGTGGTGAAGGTTATGTTGCAGGTTGTGGTCGAGGTTGTGGTGCAGGTTGTGGTGCAAGTTGTGGTGCAGGATGTTGTGCAGGTTGTGGCTCAGACTGTGGTGCAGGTTGTGGGGCTGGTGGTGATGCAGGTTGTGGTGCAGGTTGTGGTACAGGTTGTTGTGCAGGTTGTTGTGCAGGTTGTGGTGCAGGTTGTGGTGCAGGCTGTGGTGCAGGCTGTGGTGCAGGTTGTGGTGCACGTTTTGGCTCAGGTTGTGGTGCAGGTTGTGGTGCACGTTGTGGTGCAGGTTGTGGTGCAGGTTGTGGTGAAGGTTGTTGTGCAGGTTGTGGTGCAGGTTGTGGGGCTGGTTGTGGCACTGGTTGTGGCGTAGGTTGTAGTGTAGGTTGTGGTCGAGGTTGTGGTGCAGGTTGTGGCGCAGGTTGTGGTCGAGGTTGTGACGCAGGTTGTGGTCGAGGTTGTGGTGCAGGTTGTGGTGCAGGTTGTGGTCGAGGTTGTGGTGCAGGTTGTGGTCGAAGTTGTAGTGCAGGTTGTGGTGCAGGTTGTGGTGCTGGTTGTGGTGCTGGTTGTGGTGCAGGTTGTGGTGCAGGTTATGGTACAGGTTGTGGTGCAGGTTGTTGTGCAGGTTGAAGTGCAGGTTGTGGTGTTATTTGTGGTGCTGGTTGTGGTGCAGGTTGTGGTGCAGGTTGTGGTGCAGGTTGTGGTGCTGGTTGTGGTTCTGGTTGTGGTGCAGGTTGTGGTGCAGGTTGTGGTGCTGGTTGTGGTGCAGGTTGTGGTGCAGGTTGTGGTGCAGGTTGTTGTGCAGGTTGTGGTGCAGGTAGTGATGCAGGTTGTGGTGCTGGTTGTGGTGCAGGTTGTGGTGCTGGTTGTGGTGCAGGTTGTTGTGCAGGTTGTGGTGCTGGTTGTTGTGCTGGTTGTGATGCAGGTTGTTATGCAGGTTGTGGTGCAGGTTGTTATGCAGGTTGTGGTGCTAGTTGTGGTGCTGGTTGTGGTGCTGGTTGTGGTGCAGGTTGTGGTGCAGGTTGTGGTGCTGATTGTAGTGCTGGTTGTGGTGCAGGTTGTGGTGCAGGTTGTTGTGCAGGTTGTTTTGGTGGTTGTGGTGGTGGTTGTGGTGCAGGTTGTGGTGCAGGATGTGGTCCAGGTTGTAGTGCAGGTTGTAGTGCAGGTGGTGGTGCAGGTTGTGGTGCAGGTTGTGATGCAGGTTGTGATGCAGGTTGTGGTGCAGGTTGTGGTGCAGGTTGTGGCTGAGGTTGTGGTGCAGGTTGAGGTGAAGGTTGTGGTGCAGGTTGTGGTGAAGGTTGTGGTGCAGGTTGTGGTGCAGCTTGTTGTGCAGGTTGTGGTCGAGGTTGTGGTGCAGGTTGTGGTGCAGGTTGTTGTGCAGGTTGTTGTGCAGGTTGTGGCTCAGGTTGTGGTGCAGGTTGTTGTGCAGGTTGTTGTGCAGGTTGTGGCTCAGGTTGTGGTTTAGGTTGTATCTCAGGTTGTGGTGCAGGTTGTGGTGCAGGTTGTGGTGCAGGCTGTGGTGCAGGTCGTGGTGCTGGTAGTGGTGAAGGTTGTGGTGCTGGTTGTGGTGCTGGTTGTGGTGCAGGTTTTGGCTCAGGTTGTGTACAGGTTGTGGTGCTAGTTGTGATGCAGGTTGTGGTGCAGGTTGTGGTGAAGGTTGTTGTGCAGGTTGGGGTGCAGGTTGTGGGGCTGGTTTTGGCGGTGGTTTTGGCGCAGGTTGTGGTGCAGGTTGTGGCCGATGTTATGGTGCAGGTTGGTGCGCAGGTTGTGGTCGAGGTTGTGGTGCAGGTTGTTGTCGAGGTTGTGGTGCAGGTTGTGGCCGAGGTTGTGGTGCAGGTTGTGGTGCAGGTTGTGGTGCTGGTTGTGGTGCTGGTTGTGGTGCAGGTTGTGGTGAAGGTTGTGGTGCAGGTTGTGGTGTTGGTTGTGGTTCTGGTTGTGGTGCAGGTTGTGGTGCTGGTTGTGGTGCAGGTTTGTGGTTCAGGTTCTGGTGCAGGTTGTTGTGCAGGTTGTGGTGCAGGTTGTGATGCAGGTTGTAGTGCTGGTTGTGGTGCAGGTTGTTGTGCATGTTGTGGTGAAGGTTGTTGTGCAGGTTGTAATGCTGGTTGTGGTGCAGGTTGAGGGGGAGGTTGTGGTGCAGGTTGTGGTGCAGGTTGTGGTGCAGGTTGTGGTGCTGGTTGTGGTGCAGGTTGTTGTGCTAGTTGTGGAGCAGGTTGTGGTGTAGGTTGTGGTGCTGATTGTGGTGCTGGTTGTGGTGCATGTTGTGTTGCAGGTTGTGGTGCAGGTTATAGTGCAGGTTGTAGTGCAGGTAGTGGTGCAGGTTGTGGTGCAGGTTTTGGTGCAGGTTGTGGTGCAGGTTGTAGTGCAGGTTGTGGTGCATGTTGTGTTGCAGGTTGTGGTGCAGGTTATAGTGCAGGTTGTAGTGCAGGTAGTGGTGCAGGTTGTGGTGCAGGTTTTGGTGCAGGTTGTGGTGCAGGTTGTAGTGCAGGTTGTGGTGCTGGTTGTGGCTCAGGTTGTGGTGCAGGTTGTGGTGCAGATTTTCGTGCAGGTTGTCGTGCAGGTTGTGGTGCAGGTTGTGGTGTAGGTTGTGATGCACGTTGTTGTGCAGGTTGTGGTCGAGGTTGTAGTGCAGGTTGTGGTGCCAGTTGTAATTCAGGTTAGTGTTCAGGTTGTTGTTCAGGTTGTGGTCTAGGTTGTAGTGCAGGTTGCGGTGCAGGTTGTGGTGCAGGTTGTGGTGAAGGTTGTGGTGCAGGTTGTGGGGAAGGTTGTGTTGCAGGTTGTGGTGCAGGTTGTGGTGCAGGTTGTTGTGCAGGTTGTGGCTCAGACTGTGGTGCAGGTTGTGATGCTGGTGGTGATGCAGGTTGTGGTGCAGGTTGTGGTACAGGTTGTTGTGCAGGTTGTTGTGCAGGTTGTGGTGCAAGTTGTGGTGCAGGCTGTGGTGCAGGTTGTGGTGCAGGTTGTGGTGCTGGTTTTGGCTCAGACTGTGGTGCAGGTTGTGGTGCTGGTTGTGATGCACGTTGTGGTGCAGGTTGTGGTGCAGGTTATGGTGCAGGTTGTGGTGCAGGTTGTTGTGCAGGTTGTAGTGCAGGTTGTGGTGTTATTTGTGGTGCTGGTTGTGGTGCAGGTTGTGGTGCAGGTTGTGGTGCAGGCTGTGATGCTGGTTGTGGTTCTGGTTGTGGTGCAGGTTGTGGTGCAGGTTGTGGTGCTGGTTGTGGTGCAGGTTGTGGTGCAGGTTGTGGTGCAGGTTTTTGTGCAGGTTGTGGTGCAGGTTGTGATGCAGGTTGTGGTGCTGGTTGTGGTGCAGGTTGTGGTGCTGGTTGTGGTGCAGGTTGTTGTGCAGGTTGTGGTGCTGGTTGTGGTGCTGGTTGTGGTGCTGGTTTTGGTGCAGGTTGTGGTGCAGGTTGTTATGCAGGTTGTGGTGCTGGTTGTGGTGCTGGTTGTGGTGCTGGTTGTGGTGCATGTTGTGGTGCAGGTTGTGGTGCTGATTGTGGTGCTGGTTGTGGTGCAGGTTGTTGTGCAGTTTGTTGTGCAGGTTGTGGCTCAGGTTGTTGTGCAGGTTGTGGTGCAGGTTGTGATGCAGGTTGTGGCTCAGGTTGTGGTGCAGGTTGTGGTGCTGGTTGTGGTGCAGGTTGTGGTGCAGGTTGTGGTGCAGGTTATTGTGCAGGTTGTGGTCTAGGTTGTAGTGCAGGTTGTGATGCAGGTTGTGGTGCAGGTTGTGGGGAAGGTTGTGGTGCTGGTTGTGGTGCAGGTTGTGGTGCAGGTTGTGTTCGAGGTTGTGGTGCAGGTTGTGGTGTAGGTTGTGGTGCAGGTTGTTGTGCAGGTTGTGGCTCAGACTGTGGTGCAGATTGTGGTGCAGGTTGTGGTGCAGGCTGTGGTGCAGGATGTGGTGCAGGTTGTAGTGCAGGTTTTGGCTCAGGTTGTGGTGCAGGTTGTGGTGCTGGTTGTGATGCACGTTGTGGTGCAGGTTGTGGTGAAGGTTATTGTGCAGGTTGTGGTGCAGGTTGTGGTGCAGGTTGTGGCTCAGGTTGTGGTGCAGGTGTTGATGCTGGTTGTGGTGCAGGTTGTGGTGAAGGTTATTGTGCAGGTAGTGGTGCAGGTTGTGGTGCAGGTTTTGGTGCAGGTTGTGGTGCAGGTTGTAGTGCAGGTTGTGGTGCATGTTGTGTTGCAGGTTGTGGTGCAGGTTATAGTGCAGGTTGTAGTGCAGGTAGTGGTGCAGGTTGTGGTGCAGGTTTTGGTGCAGGTTGTGGTGCAGGTTGTAGTGCAGGTTGTGGTGCTGGTTGTGGCTCAGGTTGTGGTGCAGGTTGTGGTGCAGATTTTCGAGCAGGTTGTCGTGCAGGTTGTGGTGCAGGTTGTGGTGTAGGTTGTGATGCACGTTGTTGTGCAGGTTGTGGTCGAGGTTGTAGTGCAGGTTGTGGTGCCAGTTGTAATGCAGGTTAGTGTTCAGGTTGTTGTTCAGGTTGTGGTCTAGGTTGTAGTGCAGGTTGCGGTGCAGGTTGTGGTGCAGGTTGTGGTGAAGGTTGTGGTGCAGGTTGTGGGGAAGGTTGTGTTGCAGGTTGTGGTGCAGGTTGTGGTGCAGGTTGTTGTGCAGGTTGTGGCTCAGACTGTGGTGCAGGTTGTGATGCTGGTGGTGATGCAGGTTGTGGTGCAGGTTGTGGTACAGGTTGTTGTGCAGGTTGTTGTGCAGGTTGTGGTGCAAGTTGTGGTGCAGGCTGTGGTGCAGGTTGTGGTGCAGGTTGTGGTGCAGGTTTTGGCTCAGACTGTGGTGCAGGTTGTGGTGCTGGTTGTGATGCACGTTGTGGTGCAGGTTGTGGTGCAGGTTATGGTGCAGGTTGTGGTGCAGGTTGTTGTGCAGGTTGTAGTGCAGGTTGTGGTGTTATTTGTGGTGCTGGTTGTGGTGCAGGTTGTGGTGCAGGTTGTGGTGCAGGCTGTGATGCTGGTTGTGGTTCTGGTTGTGGTGCAGGTTGTGGTGCAGGTTGTGGTGCTGGTTGTGGTGCAGGTTGTGGTGCAGGTTGTGGTGCAGGTTTTTGTGCAGGTTGTGGTGCAGGTTGTGATGCAGGTTGTGGTGCTGGGGTTGGTGCAGGTTGTGGTGCTGGTTGTGGTGCAGGTTGTTGTGCAGGTTGTGGTGCTGGTTGTGGTGCTGGTTGTGGTGCTGGTTTTGGTGCAGGTTGTGGTGCAGGTTGTTATGCAGGTTGTGGTGCTGGTTGTGGTGCTGGTTGTGGTGCTGGTTGTGGTGCATGTTGTGGTGCAGGTTGTGGTGCTGATTGTGGTGCTGGTTGTGGTGCAGGTTGTTGTGCAGTTTGTTGTGCAGGTTGTGGCTCAGGTTGTTGTGCAGGTTGTGGTGCAGGTTGTGATGCAGGTTGTGGTGCAGGTTGTGGTGCTGGTTGTGGTGCAGGTTGTGGTGCAGGTTGTGGTGCAGGTTATTGTGCAGGTTGTGGTCTAGGTTGTAGTGCAGGTTGTGGTGCAGGTTGTGGTGCAGGTTGTGGGGAAGGTTGTGGTGCTGGTTGTGGTGCAGGTTGTGGTGCAGGTTGTGGTCGAGGTTGTGGTGCAGGTTGTGGTGCAGGTTGTGGTGCAGGTTGTTGTGCAGGTTGTGGCTCAGACTGTGGTGCAGATTGTGGTGCAGGTTGTGGTGCAGGCTGTGGTGCAGGATGTGGTGCAGGTTGTAGTGCAGGTTTTGGCTCAGGTTGTGGTGCAGGTTGTGGTGCTGGTTGTGATGCACGTTGTGGTGCAGGTTGTGGTGAAGGTTATTGTGCAGGTTGTGGTGCAGGTTGTGGTGCAGGTTGTGGCTCAGGTTGTGGTGCAGGTGTTGGTGCTGGTTGTGGTGCAGGTTGTGGTGAAGGTTATTGTGCAGGTTGTGGTGCAGGTTGTGGTGCTGGTTGTGGTGCAGGTTGTGGTGCAGGTTGTGGTGCTGATTGTGGTGCTGGTTGTGGTGCAGGTTGTGGTGCAGTTTGTTGTGCAGGTTGTGGCTCAGGTTGTTGTGCAGGTTGTGGTGCAGGTTGTGATGCAGGTTGTGGCTCAGGTTGTGGTGCAGGTGGTGGTGCTGGTTGTGGTGCAGGTTGTGGTGCAGGTTGTGGTGCAGGTTATTGTGCAGGTTGTAGTCTAGGTTGTAGTGCAGGTTGTTGTGCAGGTTGTGGTGCAGGTTGTAGTGAAGGTTGTGGTACAGGTTGTGGTGCTGGTTGTGGTGATGGTTGTGATGCAGGTTTTGGCTCAGGTTGTGGTGTAGGTTGTGGTGCAGGTTGTGGTGCAGGCTGTGGTGCAGGTTGTGGTGCTGGTTGTGGTGAAGGTTGTGGTGCTGGTTGTGGGGCTGGTTGTGGTGCAGGTTGTGGTGAAGGTTTAGGCTCAGGTTGTGGTGCAGGTTGTGGTGCTGGTTGTGGTGTTGGTTGTGGTGCAGATTGTGGTGCAGGTTGTGGTGCAGGTTGTGGTACAGGTTGTTATGCAGGTTGTAGTGTAGGTTGTGGTGTTGGTTGTGGTGCTGGTTGTGGTGCAGGTTGTGGTGCAGGTTGTGGTGCAGGTTGTGGTGCTGGTTGTGGTTCTGGTTGTGGTGCAGGTTGTAGTGCAGGTTGTGGTGCAGGTTGTTGTGCAGGTTGTGGTGCAGGTTGTGATGCAGGTTGTGGTTCTGGTGGTGGTGCTGTTTGTGGTGAAGGTTGTGATGTACGTTGTTTTGCAGGTTGTGGTGCTGGTTGTGGTGCAGGTTGAGGGGCTGGTTGTGGTGCAGGTTGTGGTGCAGGTTGTGGTGCTGGTTGTAGTGCAGGTTGGTGTGCAGGTTGTGGTGCTGGTTGTGGTGCTGGTTGTGGTGCTAGTTGTGGTGCAGGTTGTGGTGCAGGTTGTGGTGCTGATTGTGGTGCTGGTTGTTGTGCACGTTGTGGTGCAGGTTGTGGTGCAGGTTGTGGTGCTGATTGTGGTGCTGGTTGTGGTGCACGTTGTGGTGCAGGTTGTTGAGCAGGTTCGGGTGCCGGTTGTGGTGCTGGTTGTTGTGCTAGTTGTGGTGCAGGTTTTGGTGCAGGCTGTGGTGCAGGTTGTTGTGCAGGTTGTCGTGGTGGTTGTGGTGGTGGTTGTGGTGCTGGTTGTGGTGCAGGTTGTAGTGCAGGATGTGGTGCAGGTTGTAGTGCAGGTTGTAGTGCAGGTGGTGGTGCAGGTTGTGTTGCAGGTTGTGGTGCAGGTTTTATTGCAGGTTGTTGTGCACTTTGTGGTGCAGGTTGTGATGCAGGTTGTGGTGAAGGTTGTGGTGCAGGTTGTAGTGCAGGTTGTTGTGCAGGTTGTCGTCGAGGTTGTGGTGCAGGTTGTGGTTCAGTTTGTTGTGCAGGTTGTTGTGCAGGTTGTGGCTCAGGTTGTGGTGCAGGTTGTGGTGCTGGTGGTGATGCAGAATGTGGTGCACGTTGTGGTGCAGGTTGTTGTGCAGGTTGTGGTCGAGGTTGTGGTGCAGGTTGTGGCCAAGGTTGTGGTGTAAGTTGTGGTCGAGGTTGTGGTGCAGGTTGTGGTCGAAGTTGTGGTGCAGGTTGTGGTGCAGGTTGTGGTGATGGTTGTGGTGCTGGTTGTGGTGCAGGTTTTTGTGCAGGTTGTGGTGCAGGTTGTGATGCAGGTTGTGGTGCTGGTTGTGGTGCAGGTTGTGGTGCTGGTTGTGGTGCAGGTTGTTGTGCAGGTTGTGGTGCTGGTTGTGGTGCTGGTTGTGGTGCTGGTTTTGGTGCAGGTTGTGGTGCAGGTTGTTATGCAGGTTGTGGTGCTGGTTGTGGTGCTGGTTGTGGTGCTGGTTGTGGTGCATGTTGTGGTGCAGGTTGTGGTGCTGATTGTGGTGCTGGTTGTGGTGCAGGTTGTTGTGCAGTTTGTTGTGCAGGTTGTGGCTCAGGTTGTTGTGCAGGTTGTGGTGCAGGTTGTGATGCAGGTTGTGGCTCAGGTTGTGGTGCAGGTTGTGGTGCTGGTTGTGGTGCAGGTTGTGGTGCAGGTTGTGGTGCAGGTTATTGTGCAGGTTGTGGTCTAGGTTGTAGTGCAGGTTGTGGTGCAGGTTGTGGTGCAGGTTGTGGGGAAGGTTGTGGTGCTGGTTGTGGTGCAGGTTGTGGTGCAGGTTGTGGTCGAGGTTGTGGTGCAGGTTGTGGTGCAGGTTGTGGTGCAGGTTGTTGTGCAGGTTGTGGCTCAGACTGTGGTGCAGATTGTGGTGCAGGTTGTGGTGCAGGCTGTGGTGCAGGATGTGGTGCAGGTTGTAGTGCAGGTTTTGGCTCAGGTTGTGGTGCAGGTTGTGGTGCTGGTTGTGATGCACGTTGTGGTGCAGGTTGTGGTGAAGGTTATTGTGCAGGTTGTGGTGCAGGTTGTGGTGCAGGTTGTGGCTCAGGTTGTGGTGCAGGTGTTGGTGCTGGTTGTGGTGCAGGTTGTGGTGAAGGTTATTGTGCAGGTTGTGGTGCAGGTTGTGGTGCTGGTTGTGGTGCAGGTTGTGGTGCAGGTTGTGGTGCTGATTGTGGTGCTGGTTGTGGTGCAGGTTGTGGTGCAGTTTGTTGTGCAGGTTGTGGCTCAGGTTGTTGTGCAGGTTGTGGTGCAGGTTGTGATGCAGGTTGTGGCTCAGGTTGTGGTGCAGGTTGTGGTGCTGGTTGTGGTGCAGGTTGTGGTGCAGGTTGTGGTGCAGGTTATTGTGCAGGTTGTAGTCTAGGTTGTAGTGCAGGTTGTTGTGCAGGTTGTGGTGCAGGTTGTAGTGAAGGTTGTGGTACAGGTTGTGGTGCTGGTTGTGGTGATGGTTGTGATGCAGGTTTTGGCTCAGGTTGTGGTGTAGGTTGTGGTGCAGGTTGTGGTGCAGGCTGTGGTGCAGGTTGTGGTGCTGGTTGTGGTGAAGGTTGTGGTGCAGGTTGTGGTGAAGGTTTAGGCTCAGGTTGTGGTGCAGGTTGTGGTGCTGGTTGTGGTGTTGGTTGTGGTGCAGATTGTGGTGCAGGTTGTGGTGCAGGTTGTGGTACAGGTTGTTATGCAGGTTGTAGTGTAGGTTGTGGTGTTGGTTGTGGTGCTGGTTGTGGTGCAGGTTGTGGTGCAGGTTGTGGTGCAGGTTGTGGTGCTGGTTGTGGTTCTGGTTGTGGTGCAGGTTGTAGTGCAGGTTGTGGTGCAGGTTGTTGTGCAGGTTGTGGTGCAGGTTGTGATGCAGGTTGTGGTTCTGGTGGTGGTGCTGTTTGTGGTGAAGGTTGTGATGTACGTTGTTTTGCAGGTTGTGGTGCTGGTTGTGGTGCAGGTTGAGGGGCTGGTTGTGGTGCAGGTTGTGGTGCAGGTTGTGGTGCTGGTTGTAGTGCAGGTTGGTGTGCAGGTTGTGGTGCTGGTTGTGGTGCTGGTTGTGGTGCTAGTTGTGGTGCAGGTTGTGGTGCAGGTTGTGGTGCTGATTGTGGTGCTGGTTGTTGTGCACGTTGTGGTGCAGGTTGTGGTGCAGGTTGTGGTGCTGATTGTGGTGCTGGTTGTGGTGCACGTTGTGGTGCAGGTTGTTGAGCAGGTTCGGGTGCCGGTTGTGGTGCTGGTTGTTGTGCTAGTTGTGGTGCAGGTTTTGGTGCAGGCTGTGGTGCAGGTTGTTGTGCAGGTTGTCGTGGTGGTTGTGGTGGTGGTTGTGGTGCTGGTTGTGGTGCAGGTTGTAGTGCAGGATGTGGTGCAGGTTGTAGTGCAGGTTGTAGTGCAGGTGGTGGTGCAGGTTGTGTTGCAGGTTGTGGTGCAGGTTTTATTGCAGGTTGTTGTGCACTTTGTGGTGCAGGTTGTGATGCAGGTTGTGGTGAAGGTTGTGGTGCAGGTTGTGGTGCAGGTTGTTGTGCAGGTTGTCGTCGAGGTTGTGGTGCAGGTTGTGGTTCAGTTTGTTGTGCAGGTTGTTGTGCAGGTTGTGGCTCAGGTTGTGGTGCAGGTTGTGGTGCTGGTGGTGATGCACGTTGTGGTGCAGGTTGTTGTGCAGGTTGTGGTCGAGGTTGTGGTGCAGGTTGTGGCCAAGGTTGTGGTGTAAGTTGTGGTCGAGGTTGTGGTGCAGGTTGTGGTCGAAGTTGTGGTGCAGGTTGTGGTGCAGGTTGTGGTGATGGTTGTGGTGCTGGTTGTGGTGCAGGTTGTGGTGAAGGTTGTGGTGCAGGTTGTGGTGCTGGTTGTTGTTCTGGTTGTGGTGCAGGTTGGGGTGCAGGTTGTGGTGCTGGGTTGGTGCAGGTTTGTGGTGAAGGCTGTGGTGCAGGTTGTTGTGGAGGTTGTGGCGCAGGTTGTGATGCAGGTTGTTGTGCAGGTTGTGGTGCTGGTTGTGGTGCAGGTTGTGGTGCTAGTTGTGGTGCAGGTTGTATTGCAGGTTGTGGTGCAGGTTGTTGTACAGGTTGTAGTGCAGGTTGTGGTGTTTGTTGTGGTGCTGGTTGTGGTGCAGGTTGTGGTGCAGGTTGTGGTGCAGGTAGTGGTGCAGGTTGTGGTGCTGGTTGTGGTTCTGGTTGTGGTGCAGGTTGTGGTGCAGGTTGTGGTGCAGGTTGGTTTGCAGGTTGTGGTGCTGGTTGTGGTGCAGGTTTTGGTGAAAGTTGTGGTGAAGGTTGTTGTGCAGGTTAATGTGCTGGGTGGTGCAGGTTGAGGGGCTGGTTGTGGTGCAGGTTGTGGTGCTAGTTGTGGTGCAGGTTGTGGTGCAGTTTGTGGTGCTGATTGTGGTGCTGGTTGTGGTGCTGGTTGTTGTGCTAGTTATGGTGCAGGTTGTTGTGCAGGTTGTGGTGCTTGTTGTGGTGCTTGTTGTTGTGCTAGTTGTGGTGCAAATTGTGGTGCAGGTTGTGGTGCTGATTGTGGTGCAGGTTGTGGTGCAGGTTGTTGTGCAGGTTGTGGCTCAGGTTGTGGCTCAGGTTGTGGTGCTGGTAGTGATGCAGGTTGTGGTGCAGGTTGTGGTGCAGGTTGTTGTGCAGGTTGTTGTGCAGGTTGTGGCTCAGGTTGTGGTGCAGATTGTGGCTCAGGTTGTGGTGTAGGTTGTGGTGCAGGTTGTGATGCAGGCTGTGGTGCAGGTTGTGGTGCAGGTTGTGGTGCAGGTTTTGGCTCAGGTTGTGGTGCAGGTTGTGGTGCAGGTTGTGGTGCTGGTGGTGATGCAGGTTGTGGTGCAGGTTGTGGTGCAGGTTGTTGTGCAGGTTGTTGTGCAGGTTGTGGCTCAGGTTGTGGTGCAGATTGTGGCTCAGGTTGTGGTGTAGGTTGTGATGCAGGTTCTGGTGCAGGTTGTGGTGCAGGTTGTGGGGCTGGTTGTGGCGCTGGTTGTGGCGCAGGTTGTGGTCGATGTTGTGGTGCCGGTTGTGGCGCAGGTTGTGGTCGAGTTTGTGGTGCAGGTTGTAGTCGAGGTTGTGGTGCAGGTTGTGGCCGAGGTTGTTGTGCAGGTTGTGGTCGAGGTTGTGGTGCAGGTTGTGGTCGAAGTTGTGGTGCAGGTTGTGGTGCAGGTTGTGGTGCAGGTTGTGCTGCAGGTTGTGGTGCTGGTTGTGGAGCAGGTTGTGGTGCAGGTTGTGGTGCAGGTTGTGGTGCTGGTTGTGGTGCTGGTTGTGGTGCCAGTTGTAGTGCAGGTTGTTGTGCAGGTTGTGGTGCTGATTGTGGTGCTGGATGTGGTGCAGGTTGTTGTGCAGGTTGTTGTGCAGGTTGTGGTGCTGGTTGTGGTGCTGGTTGTTGTGCTAGTTGTGGTGCAGGTTGTGATGCAGGTTGTGGTGCTGATTGTGGTGCTGGTTGTGGTGCAGGTTGTGGTGCAGTTTGTTGTGCAGGTTGTGTTGCTGGTTGTGGTGCTGGTTGTGGTGCTGGTTGTGGTGCAGGTTGTGGTGCAAATTGTGGTGCTGATTGTGGTGCAGGTTGTGGCTCACGTTGTGGTGTAGGTTGTGGTGCAGGTGGTGGTGCAGGCTGTGGTGCAGGTTGTGGTGCAGGTTGTGGTCGAGGTTGTGCTGCTGGTTGTGGCTGAGGTTATGGTGCAGGTTGTGGTCGAGGTTGTAGTGCAGGTTGTGGTCGAAGTTGTGGTGCAGGTTTGATGCTGGTTGTGGTGCTGGTTGTTGTGCAGGTTGTGGTGCAGGATGTGGTGCAGGTTGTTGTGCAGGTTTTTGTGCAGGTTGTAGTGCAGGTTGTGGTGTTGGTTGTGGTGCTGGTTGTTGTGTAGGTTGTGGTGCAGGTTGTGGTGCAGGTTGTGGTTCTGGTTGTGGTTCTGTTTGTGCTGCAGGTTGTGGTGCACGTTGTGGTGCAGGTTGTGGTGCTGGTTGTGGTTCTGGTTGTGGTGCAGGTTGATGTGCTGGTTTTGGTGCAGGTTGAGGGGATGGTTGTGGTGCAGGTTGTGGTGCAGGTTGATGTGCTGGTTTTGGTGTAGGTTGAGGGGATGGTTGTGGTGCAGGTTGTGGTGCAGGTTGATGTGCTGGTTTTGGTGCAGGTTGAGTTGATGGTTGTGGTGCAGGTTGTGGTGCAGGTTGATGTGCTGGTTTTGGTGCAGGTTGAGAGGATGGTTGTGGTGCAGGTTGTGGTGCAGGTTGTGGTCCTGGTTGTGGTGCAGGTTGTTGTGCAGGTTGTTGTACAGGTTGTGGTGCAGGTTGTGGTGCAGGTTGTGGTGCAGTTTGTTGTGCAGGTTGTGGCTCAGGTTGTGGTGCAGGTTGTGGTGCTGGTGGTTATGCAGGTTGTGGTGCAGGTTGTTGTGCAGGTTGTTGTGCAGGTTGTTGTGCAGGTTGTGGCTCAGGTTGTGGTGCAGGTTGTGGTTCAGGTTGTGGTTCAGGTTGTGGTGCAGGTTGTGGTGCACGCTGTCGTGCAGGTTGTGGCGCAGGTTGTGGTGCAGGTTGTAGTCGAGGTTGTGGTTCAGGTTGTGGCGCAGGTTGTGGTCGAGGTTGTCTTGCAGGATGTGGTCGAGGTTGAGGTGAAGGTTGTAGCCGAGGTTGTGGTGCAGGTTGTGGTCGAGGTTGTGGTCGAGGTTGTGGTGCAGGTTGTAGCCGAGGTTGTGGTGCAGGTTGTAGCCGAGGTTGTGGTGCAGGTTGTGGTGAAGGTTGTGGTGCAGGTTGTGGTCCAAGTTGTGGTGCAGGTTGTGGTGCAGGTTGTGGTGCTGGTTGTGGTGCTGGTTGTAGTGCAGGTTGTGGTGCAGGTTGTGTTGCAGTTTGTGGTGTAGGTTGTTGTGCAGGTTATAGTGCAGGTTGTGGTGTTGGTTGTGGTGCTGGTTGTGGTGCAGGTTGTGGTGCAGGATGTGGTGCAGGTTGTGGTGCTGGTTGTGGTTCTGTTAGTGGTGCAGGTTGTGGTGCAGGTTGTTGTGCAGATTGTGGTGCAGGTTGTGACGCAGGTTGTGGTGCTGGTTGTGGTGCAGGTTGTGGTGCAGGTTGTGGTTAAGGTTGTTGTGCACGTTGTGGTGCTGGTTGTGGTGCAGGTTGAGGGGCTGGTTGTGGTGTAGGTTGTGGTGCAGGTTGTGATGTAGGTTGTGGTGCTGGTTGAGGTGCAGGTTGTTGTGCAAGTTGTGGTGCTGGTTGTGGTGTTGGTTGTGGTGCTAGTTGTGGTGCAGGTTGTGGTGCAGGTTGTGGTGCGGATTGTGGTGCTAGTTGTGGTGCAGGTTGTTGTGCAGGTTGTTGTGCAGGTTGTGGCTCAGGTTGTGGTGCAGATTGTGGCTCAGGTTGTGGTGTAGGTTGTGGTGCAGGTTGTGGTGCAGGCTGTGGTGCAGGTTGTGGTGCAGGTTGTGGTGCAGGTTTTGGCTCAGGTTGTGGTGCAGGTTGTGGTGCTGGTGGTGATGCAGGTTGTGGTGCAGGTTGTGGTGCAGGTTGTTGTGCAGGTTGTTGTGCAGGTTGTGGCTCAGGTTGTGGTGCAGATTGTGGCTCAGGTTGTGGTGTAGGTTGTGATGCAGGTTGTGGTGCAGGTTGTGGTGCAGGTTGTGGGGCTGGTTGTGGCGCTGGTTGTGGCGCAGGTTGTGGTCGATGTTGTGGTGCCGGTTGTGGCGCAGGTTGTGGTCGAGTTTGTGGTGCAGGTTGTAGTCGAGGTTGTGGTGCAGGTTGTGGCCGAGGTTGTGGTGAAGGTTGTGTTCGAGGTTGTGGTGCAGGTTGTGGTCGAAGTTGTGGTGCAGGTTGTGGTGCAGGTTGAGCTGCAGGTTGTGGTGCTGGTTGTGGAGGAGGTTGTGGTGCAGGTTGTGGTGCAGGTTGTGGTGCTGGTTGTGGTGCTGGTTGTGGTGCCAGTTGTAGTGCAGGTTGTTGTGCAGGTTGTGGTGCTGATTGTGGTGCTGGATGTGGTGCAGGTTGTTGAGCAGGTTGTTGTGCAGGTTGTGGTGCTGGTTGTGGTGCTGGTTGTTGTGCTAGTTGTGGTGCAGGTTGTGATGCAGGTTGTGGTGCTGATTGTGGTGCTGGTTGTGGTGCAGGTTGTGGTGCAGGTTGTTGTGCAGGTTGTGTTGCTGGTTGTGGTGCTGGTTGTGGTGCTGGTTGTGGTGCAGGTTGTGGTGCAAATTGTGGTGCTGATTGTGGTGCAGGTTGTGGCTCACGTTGTGGTGTAGGTTGTGGTGCAGGTGGTGGTGCAGGCTGTGGTGCAGGTTGTGGTGCTGGTTGTGGTGCAGGTTGTGGTCGAGGTTGTGCTGCTGGTTGTGGCTGAGGTTATGGTGCGGGTTGTGGTCGAGGTTGTGGTGCAGGTTGTGGTCGAAGTTGTGGTGCAGGTTGAGGTGCAGGTTTGATGCTGGTTGTGGTGCTGGTTGTTGTGCAGGTTGTGGTGCAGGTTGTGGTGCAGGTTGTTGTGCAGGTTGTTGTGCAGGTTGTGGTGTTGGTTGTGGTGCTGGTTCTTGTGTAGGTTGTGGTGCAGGTTGTGGTGCAGGTTGTGGTGCTGGTTGTGGTTCTGTTTGTGGTGCAGGTTGTGGTGCAGGTTGTGGTGCAGGTTGTGGTGCTGGTTGTGGTTCTGGTTGTGGTGCAGGTTGATGTGCTGGTTTTGGTGCAGGTTGAGGGGATGGTTGTGGTGCAGGTTGTGGTGCAGGTTGATGTGCTGGTTTTGGTGCAGGTTGAGGGGATGGTTGTGGTGCAGGTTGTGGTGCAGGTTGTGGTCCTGGTTGTGGTGCAGGTTGTTGTGCAGGTCGTTGTGCAGGTTGTGGTGCAGGTTGTGGTGCAGGTTGTGGTGCTAATTGTGGTGCTGGTTGTGGTGCTGGTTGTTGTGCTAGTTGTGGTGCAGGTTGTTGTGCAGGTTGTGGTGCTTGTTGTGGTGCTGGTTGTTGTGCTAGTTGTGGTGCTGTTGTGGTTCAGGTTGTTGTGCTGATTGTGGTGCTGGTTGTGGTGCTGGTTGTGGTGCAGGTTGTGGTGCAGGTTGTGGTGCTGATTGTGGTGCTGGTTGTGGTGCAGGTTGTGGTGCAGGTTGTTGTGCAGGTTGTGGCTCAGGTTGTGGTGCAGGTTGTGGTGCTGGTGGTTATGCAGGTTGTGGTGCAGATTGTTGTGCAGGTTGTTGTGCAGGTTGTTGTGCAGGTTGTGGCTCAGGTTGTGGTGCAGGTTGTGGTTCAGGTTGTGTTGCAGGTTGTGGTGCACGCTGTCGTGCAGGTTGTGGCGCAGGTTGTGGTGCAGGTTGTAGTCGAGGTTGTGGTTCAGGTAGTGGCGCAGGTTGTGGTCGAGGTTGTCTTGCAGGATGTGGTCGAGGTTGAGGGTGAAGGTTGTAGCCGAGGTTGTGGTGCAGGTTGTGGTCGAGGTTGTGGTCGAGGTTGTGGTGCAGGTTGTAGCCGAGGTTGTGGTGCAGGTTGTAGCCGAGGTTGTGGTGCAGGTTGTGGTGGAGGTTGTGGTGCAGGTTGTGGTCCAAGTTGTGGTGCAGGTTGTGGTGCAGGTTGTGGTGCTGGTTGTGGTGCTGGTTGTAGTGCAGGTTGTGGTGCAGGTTGTAGTGCAGGTTGTGTTGCAGTTTGTGGATTAGGTTGTTGTGCAGGTTATAGTGCAGGTTGTGGTGTTGGTTGTGGTGCTGGTTGTGGTGCAGGTTGTGTTGCAGGGTGTGGTGCAGGTTGTGGTGCTGGTTGTGGTTCTGGTTGTGGTGCAGGTTGTGGTGCAGGTTGTTGTGCAGGTTGTGGTGCAGGTTGTGACGCAGGTTGTGGTGCTGGTTGTGGTGCAGGTTGTGGTGTAGGTTGTGGTTAAGGTTGTTGTGCACGTTGTGGTGCAGGTTGAGGGGCTGGTTGTGGTGTAGGTTGTGGTGCAGGTTGTGATGTAGGTTGTGGTGCTGGTTGAGGTGCAGGTTGTTGTGCAAGTTGTGGTGCTGGTTGTGGTGTTGGTTGTGGTGCTAGTTGTGGTGCAGGTTGTGGTGCAGGTTGTGGTGCGGATTGTGGTGCTAGTTGTGGTGCAGGTTGTTGTGCAGGTTGTTGTGCAGGTTGTGGTGCTGGTTGTGGAGCTGGTTGTTGTGCTAGTTGTGGTGCAGGTTGTGGTGCAGGTTGTGGTGCTGATTGTGGTGCTGGTTGTGGTTCAGGTTGTGGTGCAGGTTGTTGTGCAGGTTGTGGTGCTGGTTGTGGTTCTGGTTGTTGTGCTGGTTGTGGTGCAGATTGTGGTGCAGGTTGTGGTGCTGATTGTGGTGCTGGTTGTGGTGCAGGTTGTTGTGTAGGTTGTGGTGCAGGTTATAGTGCAGGTTGTGGTGCTGGTTGTGGGGCAAGTTGTGGTCGAGGTTGTGGTGCAGGTTGTGGTGCAGGTTATGGTGCAGGTTGTGGTGCAGGTTGTGGTGCTGGTTGTGGTTCTGGTTGTGGTGCAGGTTGTGGCTCGGGTTGTGGTGCAGGTTGTGGAGCAGGTGGTGGTGCAGGCTGTGGTGCAGGTTGTGGTGCTGGTTGTGGTGCAGGTTGTGGTGCAGGTTGTGGTGCAGGTTGTTGTGCAGGTTGTAGTGTAGGTTGTGGTGTTGGTTGTGGTGCTGGTTGTGGTGCAGGTTGTGGTGCAGGTTGTGGTGCAGGTTGTTATGCTGGTTGTGGTTCTGGTTGTGGTGCAGTGCTGGTTGTAGTTCTGGTTGTGGTGCAGGTTGTGGTGCAGGTTGTGGTGCAGGTTGTGATGCAGGTTGTGGTGCTGGTTGTGATGCAGGTTGTGGTGCAGGTTGTGGTGAAGGTTGTTGTGCAGGTTGATGTGCTCGTTGTGGTGCAGGTTGTGGTGCTGGTTGTGGTTCTGGTTGTGGTGCAGGTTGTGGTGCAGGTTGTGGTGCAGGTTGTGGTGCTGGTTGTGGTGCTGGTTGTAGAGCAGGTTGTTGTGCAGGTTGTAGTGCTGGTTGTGGTGCTGGTTGTGGTGCTGGTTGTGGTGATTGTTGTGGTGCAGGTTGTGGTGCAGGTTGTGGTGCTGATTGTGGTGCTGGTTGTGGTGCTGGTTGTTGTGCTAGTTGTGGTGCAGGTTGTTGTATAGGTTGTGGTACTTGTTGTGGTGCTGGTTGTTGTGCTAGTTGTGGTGCAGGTTGTGGTGCAGGTTGTGGTGCTGATTGTGGTGCTGGTTGTGGTGCTGGTTGTGGTGCAGTTTGTGGTGCAGGTTATGGTGCTGATTGTGGTGCTGGTTGTGGTGCTGGTTGTGGTGCAGGTTGTTGTGCAGGTTGTGGCTCAGGTTGTGGTGCAGGTTGTGGTGCTGGTGGTGATGCAGGTTGTGTTGCAGGTTGTGGTGCAGGTTGTTGTGTAGGTTGTTGTGCAGGTTGTGGCTCAGGTTGTGGTGCAGGTTGTGGCTAAGGTTGTGGTGCAGGTTGTGGTGCAGGTTTTGGCTCAGGTTGTGGTGCAGGTTGTGGTGCTGGTGGTGATGCAGGTTGTGTTGCAGGTTGTGGTGCAGGTTGTTGTGTAGGTTGTTGTGCAGGTTGTGTCTCATGTTGTGGTGCAGGTTGTGGTGCAGGTTGTGGTGCAGGCTGTGGTGCAGGTTGTGGGGCAGGTTGTGGTGCAGGTTTTGGCTCAGGTTGTGGTGCAGGTTGTGGGGCTGGTTGTGATGCAGGTTGTGGTGCAGGTTGTGGTGAAGGTTGTTGTGCAGGTTGTGGTGAAAGTTGTGGCGCTGGTTGTGGCGCAGGTTGTGGTGCAGGTTGGGGTCGAGGTTGTGGTGCAGGTTGTGGCGCAGGTTGTGATCGAGGTTGTGGTGCAGGTTGTGGTCGAGGTTGTAGTGCAGGTTGTGGCCGAGGTTGTGGCCGAGGTTGTGGTGCAGGTTGTGGTCGAGATTGTGGTGCAGGTTGTGGTCGAAGTTGTGGTGCAGGTTGTGGTGCAGGTTGTGGTGCTGGTTATGGTGCTGGTTGTGGTGCAGGTTGTGGTGCAGGTTGTACTGCAGGTTTTGGTGCAGGTTGTTGTGCAGGTTGTAGTGCAGGTTGTGGTGTTGGTTGTGGTGCTGGTTGTGGTGGAGGTTGTGGTGCAGTTTGTGGTGCTGGTTGTGGTGCAGGTTGTGGTGAAGGTTGTGGTGCTGGTTGTAGTGCTAGTTGTAGTGCAGGTTGTGGTGCAGGTTGTGGTGCTGATTGTGGTGCTGGTTGTGGTGCAGGTTTTTGTGAAGGTTGTTGAGCAGGTTGTGGTGCTGGTTGTGGTGCTGGTTGTTGTGTTAGTTGTCGTGAAGGTTGTGGTGCAGGTTGTGGTGCTGATTGTGGTGCTGGTTGTGGTGCAGGTTGTGGTGCAAGTTGTTGTGCAGGTTGTGGTGCTGGTTGTGGTGCTGGTTGTGGTGTTGGTTGTGGTGCAGGTTGTGGTGCAGGTTGTGGTGCTGATTGTGGTGCTGGTTGTGGTGCAGGTTGTGGTGCAGGTTGTGGTGCAGGTTATGGTGCAGGTTGTGGTGCTGGTTGTGGTGCAGGTTGTGGTGCAGGTTGTGGTGCAGGTTATGGTGCAGGTTGTGGTGCTGGTTGTGGTGCAGGTTGTGGTCGAGGTTGTGGTGCAGGTTGTGGTGCAGGTTATGGTGCAGGTTGTGGTGCAGGTTGTGGGGCTGGTTGTGGCTCTGGTTGTGGTGCAGGTTGTGGTGCAGGCTGTGGTGCAGGTTGTAGTGCAGGTTGTGGTGTTGGTTGTAGTGCTGGTTGTTGTGCAGGTTGTGGTGCAGGTTGTGGTGCAGGTTGTGGTGCTGGTTGTGGTTCTGGTTGTGGTGCAGGTTGTGGTGCAGGTTGTGGTGCAGGTTGTGGTGCTGGTTGTGGTTCTGGTTGTGGTGCAGGTTGTCGTGCAGGTTGTGGTGCAGGTTGCGATGCAGGTTGTGGTGCTGGTTGTGGTGCTAGTTGTGGTGCTGATTGTGGTGCTGCTTGTGGTGCAGGTTGTGGTGCAAGTTGTTGTGCAGGTTGTGGCTCAGGTTGTGGTGCAGGTTTTGGTGAAGGTTGTGGTGAAGGTTGTTGTGCTGGTTGTGGTGCAGGTTGAGGGGATGGTTGTGGTGCAGGTTGTGGTGCAGGTTGTGGTGCTGGTTGTGGTGCAGGTTGTTGTGCAGGTTGTGGTGCTGGTTGTGGTGCTGGTTGTGGTGCTAGTTGTGGTGCAGGTTGTGGTGCAGGTTGTGGTGCTGATTGTGGTGCTGGTTGTGGTGCTGGTTGTTGTGCTAGTTGTGGTGCAGGTTGTTGTGCAGGTTGGTGTGCTGATTGTGGTGCTGGTTGTGGTGCTGGTTGTGGTGCAGGTTGTGGTGCAGGTTGTGGTGCAGGTTGTGGTGCTGAATGTGGTGCTGGATGTGGTGCAGGTTGTGGTGCAGGTTGTTGTGCAGGTTGTGGCTCAGGTTGTGGTGCAGGTTGTGGTGCTGGTGGTGATGCAGGTTGTGGTGCAGGTTGTTGTGCAGGTTGTTGTGCAGATTGTTGTGCAGGTTGTGGTGCTGGTTGTGGTGCAGGTTGTGGCTCAGGTTGTGGTGCAGGTTGTGCTTCAGGTTGTGTTGCAGGTTGTGGTGCAGGTTGTGGTGCAGGCTGTGGTGCAGGTTGTGGCGCAGGTTGTGGTGCAGGTTGTGGTCGAGGTTGTGGTGCAGGTTGTGGCGCAGGTTGTGATCGAGGTTGTGGTGCAGGTTGTAGCCGAGGTTGTGGTGCAGGTTGTGGTCGAGGTTGTGGTCGAGGTTGTGGTGCAGGTTGTAGCCGAGGTTGTGGTCGAGGTTGTGGTGCAGGTTGTGGCGCAGGTTGTGATCGAGGTTGTGGTGCAGGTTGTAGCCGAGGTTGTGGTGCAGGTTGTGGTCGAGGTTGTGGTCGAGGTTGTGGTGCAGGTTGTAGCCGAGGTTGTGGTGCAGGTTGTGGTCGAGATTGTGGTGCAGGTTGTGGTCGAAGTTGTGGTGCATGTTGTGGTGCAGGTTGTGGTGCTGGTTGTGGTGCTGGTTGTAGTGCTGGTTGTAGTGCAGGTTGTGGTGCAGTTTGTGGTGCGGTTGTTGTGCAGGTTGCAGTGCAGGTTATGGTGTTGGTTGTGGTGCTGGTTGTGGTGCAGGTTGTTGTGCAGGTTGTTGTGCAGGTTGTGGTGCTGGTTGTGGAGCTGGTTGTTGGGCTAGTTGTGGTGCAGGTTGTGGTGCTGATTGTGGTGCTGGTTGTGGTTCAGGTTGTGGTGCAGGTTGTTGTGCAGGTTGTGGTGCAGGTTGTGGTGCTGGTGGTGATGCAGGTTGTGTTGCAGGTTGTGGTGCAGGTTGTTGTGTAGGTTGTTGTGCAGGTTGTGGCTCAGGCTGTGGTGCAGGTTGTGGCTAAGGTTGTGGTGCAGGTTGTGGTGCAGGTTTTGGCTCAGGTTGTGGTGCAGGTTGTGGTGCTGGTGGTGATGCAGGTTGTGTTGCAGGTTGTGGTGCAGGTTGTTGTGTAGGTTGTTGTGCAGGTTGTGTCTCAGGTTGTGGTGCAGGTTGTGGTGCAGGCTGTGGTGCAGGTTGTGGTGCAGGTTGTGGTGCAGGTTTTGGCTCAGGTTGTGGTGCAGGTTGTGGGGCTGGTTGTGATGCAGGTTGTGGTGCAGGTTGTGGTGAAGGTTGTTGTGCAGGTTGTGGTCAAAGTTGTGGCGCTGGTTGTGGCGCAGGTTGTGGTGCAGGTTGGGGTCGAGGTTGTGGTGCAGGTTGTGGCGCAGGTTGTGATCGAGGTTGTGGTGCAGGTTGTGGTCGAGGTTGTAGTGCAGGTTGTGGCTGAGGTTGTGGCCGAGGTTGTGGTGCAGGTTGTGGTCGAGATTGTGGTGCAGGTTGTGGTCGAAGTTGTGGTGCAGGTTGTGGTGCAGGTTGTGGTGCTGGTTGTGGTGCTGGTTGTGGTGCAGGTTGTGGTGCAGGTTTTGGTGCTGGATGTTGTGCAGGTTGTAGTGCAGGTTGTGGTGTTGGTTGTGGTGCTGGTTGTGGTGGAGGTTGTGGTGCAGTTTGTGGTGCTGGTTGTGGTGCAGGTTGTGGTGCAGGTTGTGGTGCTGGTTGTAGTGCTAGTTGTGGTGCAGGTTGTGGTGCAGGTTGTGGTGCTGATTGTGGTGCTGGTTGTGGTGCAGGTTTTTGTGAAGGTTGTTGAGCAGGTTGTGGTGCTGGTTGTGGTGCTGGTTGTTGTGTTAGTTGTCGTGAAGGTTGTGGTGCAGGTTGTGGTGCTGATTGTGGTGCTGGTTGTGGTGCAGGTTGTGGTGCAAGTTGTTGTGCAGGTTGTGGTGCTGGTTGTGGTGCTGGTTGTGGTGTTGGTTGTGGTGCAGGTTGTGGTGCAGGTTGTGGTGCTGATTGTGGTGCTGGTTGTGGTGCAGGTTGTGGTGCAGGTTGTGGTGCAGGTTATGGTGCAGGTTGTGGTGCTGGTTGTGGTGCAGGTTGTGGTCGAGGTTGTGGTGCAGGTTGTGGTGCAGGTTATGGTGCAGGTTGTGGTGCAGGTTGTGGGGCTGGTTGTGGCTCTGGTTGTGGTGCAGGTTGTGGTGCTGGCTGTGGTGCAGGTTGTGGTGCTGGTTGTGGTGAAGGTTGTGGTGCTGGTTGTGGTACTGGCTGTGGTGCAGGTTGTGGTGCAGGTTGTGGTGCAGGTTGTGGTGCTGGTTGTGGTGCAGGTTGTGGTGCAGGTTGTGCCGCAGGTTTTGGTGCAGGTTGTTGTGCAGGTTGTAGTGCAGGTTGTGGTGTTGGTTGTAGTGCTGGTTGTTGTGCAGGTTGTGGTGCAGGTTGTGGTGCAGGTTGTGGTGCAGGTTGTGGTGCTGGTTGTGGTGCAGGTTGTGGTGCAGGTTGTGGTGCAGGTTGTGGTGCTGGTTGTGGTTCTGGTTGTGGTGCAGGTTGTCGTGCAGGTTGTGGTGCAGGTTGCGATGCAGGTTGTGGTGCTGGTTGTGGTGCTGATTGTGGTGCTGATTGTGGTGCTGCTTGTGGTGCAGGTTGTGGTGCAAGTTGTTGTGCAGGTTGTGGCTCAGGTTGTGGTGCAGGTTTTGGTGAAGGTTGTGGTGAAGGTTGTTGTGCTGGTTGTGGTGCAGGTTGAGGGGATGGTTGTGGTGCAGGTTGTGGTGCAGGTTGTGGTGCAGATTGTGGTGCTGGTTGTGGTGCAGGTTGTTGTGCAGGTTGTGGTGCTGTTTGTGGTGCTGGTTGTGGTGCTAGTTGTGGTGCAGGTTGTGGTGCAGGTTGTGGTGCTGATTGTGGTGCTGGTTGTGGTGCTGGTTGTTGTGCTAGTTGTGGTGCAGGTTGTTGTGCAGGTTGGTGTGCTGATTGTGGTGCTGGTTGTGGTGCTGGTTGTAGTGCAGGTTGTGGTGCAGGTTGTGATCGAGGTTGTGGTGCAGGTTGTAGCCGAGGTTGTGGTGCAGGTTGTGGTCGAGGTTGTGGTCGAGGTTGTGGTGCAGGTTGTAGCCGAGGTTGTGGTCGAGGTTGTGGTGCAGGTTGTGGCGCAGGTTGTGATCGAGGTTGTGGTGCAGGTTGTAGCCGAGGTTGTGGTGCAGGTTGTGGTCGAGGTTGTGGTCGAGGTTGTGGTGCAGGTTGTAGCCGAGGTTGTGGTGCAGGTTGTGGTCGAGATTGTGGTGCAGGTTGTGGTCGAAGTTGTGGTGCATGTTGTGGTGCAGGTTGTGGTGCTGGTTGTGGTGCTGGTTGTAGTGCTGGTTGTAGTGCAGGTTGTGGTGCAGTTTGTGGTGCGGTTGTTGTGCAGGTTGCAGTGCAGGTTATGGTGTTGGTTGTGGTGCTGGTTGTGGTGCAGGTTGTTGTGCAGGTTGTTGTGCAGGTTGTGGTGCTGGTTGTGGAGCTGGTTGTTGGGCTAGTTGTGGTGCAGGTTGTGGTGCTGATTGTGGTGCTGGTTGTGGTTCAGGTTGTGGTGCAGGTTGTTGTGCAGGTTGTGGTGCAGGTTGTGGTGCTGGTGGTGATGCAGGTTGTGTTGCAGGTTGTGGTGCAGGTTGTTGTGTAGGTTGTTGTGCAGGTTGTGGCTCAGGCTGTGGTGCAGGTTGTGGCTAAGGTTGTGGTGCAGGTTGTGGTGCAGGTTTTGGCTCAGGTTGTGGTGCAGGTTGTGGTGCTGGTGGTGATGCAGGTTGTGTTGCAGGTTGTGGTGCAGGTTGTTGTGTAGGTTGTTGTGCAGGTTGTGTCTCAGGTTGTGGTGCAGGTTGTGGTGCAGGCTGTGGTGCAGGTTGTGGTGCAGGTTGTGGTGCAGGTTTTGGCTCAGGTTGTGGTGCAGGTTGTGGGGCTGGTTGTGATGCAGGTTGTGGTGCAGGTTGTGGTGAAGGTTGTTGTGCAGGTTGTGGTCAAAGTTGTGGCGCTGGTTGTGGCGCAGGTTGTGGTGCAGGTTGGGGTCGAGGTTGTGGTGCAGGTTGTGGCGCAGGTTGTGATCGAGGTTGTGGTGCAGGTTGTGGTCGAGGTTGTAGTGCAGGTTGTGGCTGAGGTTGTGGCCGAGGTTGTGGTGCAGGTTGTGGTCGAGATTGTGGTGCAGGTTGTGGTCGAAGTTGTGGTGCAGGTTGTGGTGCAGGTTGTGGTGCTGGTTGTGGTGCTGGTTGTGGTGCAGGTTGTGGTGCAGGTTTTGGTGCTGGATGTTGTGCAGGTTGTAGTGCAGGTTGTGGTGTTGGTTGTGGTGCTGGTTGTGGTGGAGGTTGTGGTGCAGTTTGTGGTGCTGGTTGTGGTGCAGGTTGTGGTGCAGGTTGTGGTGCTGGTTGTAGTGCTAGTTGTGGTGCAGGTTGTGGTGCAGGTTGTGGTGCTGATTGTGGTGCTGGTTGTGGTGCAGGTTTTTGTGAAGGTTGTTGAGCAGGTTGTGGTGCTGGTTGTGGTGCTGGTTGTTGTGTTAGTTGTCGTGAAGGTTGTGGTGCAGGTTGTGGTGCTGATTGTGGTGCTGGTTGTGGTGCAGGTTGTGGTGCAAGTTGTTGTGCAGGTTGTGGTGCTGGTTGTGGTGCTGGTTGTGGTGTTGGTTGTGGTGCAGGTTGTGGTGCAGGTTGTGGTGCTGATTGTGGTGCTGGTTGTGGTGCAGGTTGTGGTGCAGGTTGTGGTGCAGGTTATGGTGCAGGTTGTGGTGCTGGTTGTGGTGCAGGTTGTGGTCGAGGTTGTGGTGCAGGTTGTGGTGCAGGTTATGGTGCAGGTTGTGGTGCAGGTTGTGGGGCTGGTTGTGGCTCTGGTTGTGGTGCAGGTTGTGGTGCTGGCTGTGGTGCAGGTTGTGGTGCTGGTTGTGGTGAAGGTTGTGGTGCTGGTTGTGGTACTGGCTGTGGTGCAGGTTGTGGTGCAGGTTGTGGTGCAGGTTGTGGTGCTGGTTGTGGTGCAGGTTGTGGTGCAGGTTGTGCCGCAGGTTTTGGTGCAGGTTGTTGTGCAGGTTGTAGTGCAGGTTGTGGTGTTGGTTGTAGTGCTGGTTGTTGTGCAGGTTGTGGTGCAGGTTGTGGTGCAGGTTGTGGTGCAGGTTGTGGTGCTGGTTGTGGTGCAGGTTGTGGTGCAGGTTATGGTGCAGGTTGTGGTGCTGGTTGTGGTTCTGGTTGTGGTGCAGGTTGTCGTGCAGGTTGTGGTGCAGGTTGCGATGCAGGTTGTGGTGCTGGTTGTGGTGCTGATTGTGGTGCTGATTGTGGTGCTGCTTGTGGTGCAGGTTGTGGTGCAAGTTGTTGTGCAGGTTGTGGCTCAGGTTGTGGTGCAGGTTTTGGTGAAGGTTGTGGTGAAGGTTGTTGTGCTGGTTGTGGTGCAGGTTGAGGGGATGGTTGTGGTGCAGGTTGTGGTGCAGGTTGTGGTGCAGATTGTGGTGCTGGTTGTGGTGCAGGTTGTTGTGCAGGTTGTGGTGCTGGTTGTGGTGCTGGTTGTGGTGCTAGTTGTGGTGCAGGTTGTGGTGCAGGTTGTGGTGCTGATTGTGGTGCTGGTTGTGGTGCTGGTTGTTGTGCTAGTTGTGGTGCAGGTTGTTGTGCAGGTTGGTGTGCTGATTGTGGTGCTGGTTGTGGTGCTGGTTGTAGTGCAGGTTGTGGTGCAGGTTGTGGTGCTGATTGTGGTGCTGGATGTGGTGCAGGTTGTGGTGCAGGTTGTTGTGCAGGTTGTGGCTCAGGTAGTGGTGGTGGTTGTGGTGCTGGTGGTGATGCAGGTTGTGGTGCAGGTTGTTGTGCAGATTGTTGTGCAAGTTGTGGCTCAGGTTGTGGTGCAGGTTGTGGTGCAGGTTGTGGCTCAGGTTGTGGTGCAGGTTGTGGTGCAGGTTGTGGTGCTGGTTGTTGTGCAGGTTGTGGTGCTGGTTGTGGTGCTGGTTGTGGTGCTGGTTTTGGTGCAGGTTGTGGTGCTGGTTGTTGTGCAGGTTGTGGTGCTGGTTGTGGTGCTGGTTGTGGTGCTGGTTGTGGTGCTGGTTGTGGTGCTGGTTGTGGTGCAGGTTGTGGTGCAGGTTGTGGCTCAGGTTGTGGTGCAGGTTGTGCTTCAGGTTGTGTTGCAGGTTGTGGTGCAGGTTGTGGTGCAGGTTGTGGCTCAGGTTGTGGTGTAGGTTGTGCTTCAGGTTGTGTTGCAGGTTGTGGTGCTGGTTGTGGTGCAGATTGTGGCTCAGGTTGTGGTGCAGGTTGTGCTTCAGGTTGTGGTGCAGGTTGTGGTGCTGGTGGTGATGCAGGTTGTGGTGCAGGTTGTTGTGCAGGTTGTTGTGCAGGTTGTTGTGCAGGTTGTGGTGCTGGTTGTGGTGCAGGTTGTGGCTCAGGTTGTGCTTCAGGTTGTGTTGCAGGTTGTGGTGCAGGCTGTGGTGCAGGTTGTGGCGCAGGTTGTGGTGCAGGTTGTGGTCGAGGTTGTGGTGCAGGTTGTGGCGCAGGTTGTGGTCGAGGTTGTGGTGCAGGTTGTAGCCGAGGTTGTGGTGCAGGTTGTGGTCGAGATTGTGGTGCAGGTTGTGGTCGAAGTTGTGGTGCATGTTGTGGTGCAGGTTGTGGTGCTGGTTGTGGTGCTGGTTGTAGTGCAGGTTGTGGTGCAGGTTGTGGTGCAGTTTGTGGTGCGGTTGTTGTGCAGGTTGCAGTGCAGGTTGTGGTGTTGGTTGTGGTGCTGGTTGTGGTGCAGGTTGTTGTGCAGGTAGTGGTGCTGGTTGTGGAGCTGGTTGTTGGGCTAGTTGTGGTGCAGGTTGTGGTGCTGATTGTGGTGCTGGTTGTGGTTCAGGTTGTGGTGCAGGTTGTTGTGCAGGTTGTGGTGCTGGTTGTGGTTCTGGTTGTGGTGCTGGTTGTGGTGCAGATTGTGGTGCAGGTTGTGGTGCTGATTGTGGTGCTGGTTGTGGTGCAGGTTGTTGTGTAGGTTGTGGTGCAGGTTATGGTGCAGGTTGTGGTGCTGGTTGTGGTGCAGGTTCTGGTCGAGGTTGTTGTGCAGGTTGTGGTGCAGGTTATGGTGCAGGTTGTGGTGCAGGTTGTGGTGCTGGTTGTGGTTCTGGTTGTGGTGCAGGTTGTGGCTCAGGTTGTGGTGCAGGTTGTGGTGCAGGTGGTGGTGCAGGCTGTGGTGCAGGTTGTGGTGCTGGTTGTGGTGAAGGTTGTGGTGCTGGTTGTGGTACTGGTTGTGGTGCAGGTTATGGTGCAGGTTTTGGCTCAGGTTGTGGTGCAGGTTGTGGTGCTGGTTGTGATGCAGGTTGTGGTGCAGGTTGTGTTGCAGGTTGTGGGGCTGGTTGTGGCGCTAGGTTTGGCGCAGGTTGTGGTGCAGGTTGTGGTCGAGGTTGTGGTGCCGGTTGTGGTCGAGGTTTTGGTGCAGGTTGTGGTCGAGGTTGTGGTCGAGGTTGTGGTGCAGGTTGTAGCCGAGGTTGTGGTGCAGGTTGTAGCCGAGGTTGTGGTGCAGGTTGTGGTGAAGGTTGTGGTGCAGGTTGTGGTCCAAGTTGTGGTGCAGGTTGTGGTGCAGGTTGTGGTGCTGGTTGTGGTGCTGGTTGTAGTGCAGGTTGTGGTGCAGGTTGTGTTGCAGTTTGTGGTGTAGGTTGTTGTGCAGGTTATAGTGCAGGTTGTGGTGTTGGTTGTGGTGCTGGTTGTGGTGCAGGTTGTGGTGCAGGATGTGGTGCAGGTTGTGGTGCTGGTTGTGGTTCTGTTAGTGGTGCAGGTTGTGGTGCAGGTTGTTGTGCAGATTGTGGTGCAGGTTGTGACGCAGGTTGTGGTGCTGGTTGTGGTGCAGGTTGTGGTGCAGGTTGTGGTTAAGGTTGTTGTGCACGTTGTGGTGCTGGTTGTGGTGCAGGTTGAGGGGCTGGTTGTGGTGTAGGTTGTGGTGCAGGTTGTGATGTAGGTTGTGGTGCTGGTTGAGGTGCAGGTTGTTGTGCAAGTTGTGGTGCTGGTTGTGGTGTTGGTTGTGGTGCTAGTTGTGGTGCAGGTTGTGGTGCAGGTTGTGGTGCGGATTGTGGTGCTAGTTGTGGTGCAGGTTGTTGTGCAGGTTGTTGTGCAGGTTGTGGCTCAGGTTGTGGTGCAGATTGTGGCTCAGGTTGTGGTGTAGGTTGTGGTGCAGGTTGTGGTGCAGGCTGTGGTGCAGGTTGTGGTGCAGGTTGTGGTGCAGGTTTTGGCTCAGGTTGTGGTGCAGGTTGTGGTGCTGGTGGTGATGCAGGTTGTGGTGCAGGTTGTGGTGCAGGTTGTTGTGCAGGTTGTTGTGCAGGTTGTGGCTCAGGTTGTGGTGCAGATTGTGGCTCAGGTTGTGGTGTAGGTTGTGATGCAGGTTGTGGTGCAGGTTGTGGTGCAGGTTGTGGGGCTGGTTGTGGCGCTGGTTGTGGCGCAGGTTGTGGTCGATGTTGTGGTGCCGGTTGTGGCGCAGGTTGTGGTCGAGTTTGTGGTGCAGGTTGTAGTCGAGGTTGTGGTGCAGGTTGTGGCCGAGGTTGTGGTGAAGGTTGTGTTCGAGGTTGTGGTGCAGGTTGTGGTCGAAGTTGTGGTGCAGGTTGTGGTGCAGGTTGTGCTGCAGGTTGTGGTGCTGGTTGTGGAGGAGGTTGTGGTGCAGGTTGTGGTGCAGGTTGTGGTGCTGGTTGTGGTGCTGGTTGTGGTGCCAGTTGTAGTGCAGGTTGTTGTGCAGGTTGTGGTGCTGATTGTGGTGCTGGATGTGGTGCAGGTTGTTGAGCAGGTTGTTGTGCAGGTTGTGGTGCT
Source organism: Procambarus clarkii (assembly GCF_040958095.1). Taxonomy (NCBI): domain Eukaryota; kingdom Metazoa; phylum Arthropoda; class Malacostraca; order Decapoda; family Cambaridae; genus Procambarus; species Procambarus clarkii. Next base: position 17,299,551 of record NC_091232.1, read on the forward strand.
GGTTGTGGTGCTGGTTGTTGTGCTAGTTGTGGTGCAGGTTGTGATGCAGGTTGTGGTGCTGATTGTGGTGCTGGTTGTGGTGCAGGTTGTGGTGCAGGTTGTTGTGCAGGTTGTGTTGCTGGTTGTGGTGCTGGTTGTGGTGCTGGTTGTGGTGCAGGTTGTGGTGCAAATTGTGGTGCTGATTGTGGTGCAGGTTGTGGCTCACGTTGTGGTGTAGGTTGTGGTGCAGGTGGTGGTGCAGGCTGTGGTGCAGGTTGTGGTGCTGGTTGTGGTGCAGGTTGTGGTCGAGGTTGTGCTGCTGGTTGTGGCTGAGGTTATGGTGCGGGTTGTGGTCGAGGTTGTGGTGCAGGTTGTGGTCGAAGTTGTGGTGCAGGTTGAGGTGCAGGTTTGATGCTGGTTGTGGTGCTGGTTGTTGTGCAGGTTGTGGTGCAGGTTGTGGTGCAGGTTGTTGTGCAGGTTGTTGTGCAGGTTGTGGTGTTGGTTGTGGTGCTGGTTCTTGTGTAGGTTGTGGTGCAGGTTGTGGTGCAGGTTGTGGTGCTGGTTGTGGTTCTGTTTGTGGTGCAGGTTGTGGTGCAGGTTGTGGTGCAGGTTGTGGTGCTGGTTGTGGTTCTGGTTGTGGTGCAGGTTGATGTGCTGGTTTTGGTGCAGGTTGAGGGGATGGTTGTGGTGCAGGTTGTGGTGCAGGTTGATGTGCTGGTTTTGGTGCAGGTTGAGGGGATGGTTGTGGTGCAGGTTGTGGTGCAGGTTGTGGTCCTGGTTGTGGTGCAGGTTGTTGTGCAGGTCGTTGTGCAGGTTGTGGTGCAGGTTGTGGTGCAGGTTGTGGTGCTAATTGTGGTGCTGGTTGTGGTGCTGGTTGTTGTGCTAGTTGTGGTGCAGGTTGTTGTGCAGGTTGTGGTGCTTGTTGTGGTGCTGGTTGTTGTGCTAGTTGTGGTGCTGTTGTGGTTCAGGTTGTTGTGCTGATTGTGGTGCTGGTTGTGGTGCTGGTTGTGGTGCAGGTTGTGGTGCAGGTTGTGGTGCTGATTGTGGTGCTGGTTGTGGTGCAGGTTGTGGTGCAGGTTGTTGTGCAGGTTGTGGCTCAGGTTGTGGTGCAGGTTGTGGTGCTGGTGGTTATGCAGGTTGTGGTGCAGATTGTTGTGCAGGTTGTTGTGCAGGTTGTTGTGCAGGTTGTGGCTCAGGTTGTGGTGCAGGTTGTGGTTCAGGTTGTGTTGCAGGTTGTGGTGCACGCTGTCGTGCAGGTTGTGGCGCAGGTTGTGGTGCAGGTTGTAGTCGAGGTTGTGGTTCAGGTAGTGGCGCAGGTTGTGGTCGAGGTTGTCTTGCAGGATGTGGTCGAGGTTGAGGGTGAAGGTTGTAGCCGAGGTTGTGGTGCAGGTTGTGGTCGAGGTTGTGGTCGAGGTTGTGGTGCAGGTTGTAGCCGAGGTTGTGGTGCAGGTTGTAGCCGAGGTTGTGGTGCAGGTTGTGGTGGAGGTTGTGGTGCAGGTTGTGGTCCAAGTTGTGGTGCAGGTTGTGGTGCAGGTTGTGGTGCTGGTTGTGGTGCTGGTTGTAGTGCAGGTTGTGGTGCAGGTTGTAGTGCAGGTTGTGTTGCAGTTTGTGGATTAGGTTGTTGTGCAGGTTATAGTGCAGGTTGTGGTGTTGGTTGTGGTGCTGGTTGTGGTGCAGGTTGTGGTGCAGGGTGTGGTGCAGGTTGTGGTGCTGGTTGTGGTTCTGGTTGTGGTGCAGGTTGTGGTGCAGGTTGTTGTGCAGGTTGTGGTGCAGGTTGTGACGCAGGTTGTGGTGCTGGTTGTGGTGCAGGTTGTGGTGTAGGTTGTGGTTAAGGTTGTTGTGCACGTTGTGGTGCAGGTTGAGGGGCTGGTTGTGGTGTAGGTTGTGGTGCAGGTTGTGATGTAGGTTGTGGTGCTGGTTGAGGTGCAGGTTGTTGTGCAAGTTGTGGTGCTGGTTGTGGTGTTGGTTGTGGTGCTAGTTGTGGTGCAGGTTGTGGTGCAGGTTGTGGTGCGGATTGTGGTGCTAGTTGTGGTGCAGGTTGTTGTGCAGGTTGTTGTGCAGGTTGTGGTGCTGGTTGTGGAGCTGGTTGTTGTGCTAGTTGTGGTGCAGGTTGTGGTGCAGGTTGTGGTGCTGATTGTGGTGCTGGTTGTGGTTCAGGTTGTGGTGCAGGTTGTTGTGCAGGTTGTGGTGCTGGTTGTGGTTCTGGTTGTTGTGCTGGTTGTGGTGCAGATTGTGGTGCAGGTTGTGGTGCTGATTGTGGTGCTGGTTGTGGTGCAGGTTGTTGTGTAGGTTGTGGTGCAGGTTATAGTGCAGGTTGTGGTGCTGGTTGTGGGGCAAGTTGTGGTCGAGGTTGTGGTGCAGGTTGTGGTGCAGGTTATGGTGCAGGTTGTGGTGCAGGTTGTGGTGCTGGTTGTAGTTCTGGTTGTGGTGCAGGTTGTGGCTCGGGTTGTGGTGCAGGTTGTGGAGCAGGTGGTGGTGCAGGCTGTGGTGCAGGTTGTGGTGCTGGTTGTGGTGCAGGTTGTGGTGCAGGTTGTGGTGCAGGTTGTTGTGCAGGTTGTAGTGTAGGTTGTGGTGTTGGTTGTGGTGCTGGTTGTGGTGCAGGTTGTGGTGCAGGTTGTGGTGCAGGTTGTGGTGCTGGTTGTGGTTCTGGTTGTGGTGCAGTGCTGGTTGTGGTTCTGGTTGTGGTGCAGGTTGTGGTGCAGGTTGTGGTGCAGGTTGTGATGCAGGTTGTGGTGCTGGTTGTGATGCAGGTTGTGGTGCAGGTTGTGGTGAAGGTTGTTGTGCAGGTTGATGTGCTCGTTGTGGTGCAGGTTGTGGTGCTGGTTGTGGTTCTGGTTGTGGTGCAGGTTGTGGTGCAGGTTGTGGTGCAGGTTGTGGTGCTGGTTGTGGTGCTGGTTGTAGAGCAGGTTGTTGTGCAGGTTGTAGTGCTGGTTGTGGTGCTGGTTGTGGTGCTGGTTGTGGTGATTGTTGTGGTGCAGGTTGTGGTGCAGGTTGTGGTGCTGATTGTGGTGCTGGTTGTGGTGCTGGTTGTTGTGCTAGTTGTGGTGCAGGTTGTTGTATAGGTTGTGGTACTTGTTGTGGTGCTGGTTGTTGTGCTAGTTGTGGTGCAGGTTGTGGTGCAGGTTGTGGTGCTGATTGTGGTGCTGGTTGTGGTGCTGGTTGTGGTGCAGTTTGTGGTGCAGGTTATGGTGCTGATTGTGGTGCTGGTTGTGGTGCTGGTTGTGGTGCAGGTTGTTGTGCAGGTTGTGGCTCAGGTTGTGGTGCAGGTTGTGGTGCTGGTGGTGATGCAGGTTGTGTTGCAGGTTGTGGTGCAGGTTGTTGTGTAGGTTGTTGTGCAGGTTGTGGTGAAGGTTGTTGTGCAGGTTGTGGTGAAAGTTGTGGCGCTGGTTGTGGCGCAGGTTGTGGTGCAGGTTGGGGTCGAGGTTGTGGTGCAGGTTGTGGCGCAGGTTGTGATCGAGGTTGTGGTGCAGGTTGTGGTCGAGGTTGTAGTGCAGGTTGTGGCCGAGGTTGTGGCCGAGGTTGTGGTGCAGGTTGTGGTCGAGATTGTGGTGCAGGTTGTGGTCGAAGTTGTGGTGCAGGTTGTGGTGCAGGTTGTGGTGCTGGTTGTGGTGCTGGTTGTGGTGCAGGTTGTGGTGCAGGTTGTACTGCAGGTTTTGGTGCAGGTTGTTGTGCAGGTTGTAGTGCAGGTTGTGGTGTTGGTTGTGGTGCTGGTTGTGGTGGAGGTTGTGGTGCAGTTTGTGGTGCTGGTTGTGGTGCAGGTTGTGGTGAAGGTTGTGGTGCTAGTTGTAGTGCAGGTTGTGGTGCAGGTTGTGGTGCTGATTGTGGTGCTGGTTGTGGTGCAGGTTTTTGTGAAGGTTGTTGAGCAGGTTGTGGTGCTGGTTGTGGTGCTGGTTGTTGTGTTAGTTGTCGTGAAGGTTGTGGTGCAGGTTGTGGTGCTGATTGTGGTGCTGGTTGTGGTGCAGGTTGTGGTGCAAGTTGTTGTGCAGGTTGTGGTGCTGGTTGTGGTGCTGGTTGTGGTGTTGGTTGTGGTGCAGGTTGTGGTGCAGGTTGTGGTGCTGATTGTGGTGCTGGTTGTGGTGCAGGTTGTGGTGCAGGTTGTGGTGCAGGTTATGGTGCAGGTTGTGGTGCTGGTTGTGGTGCAGGTTGTGGTGCAGGTTGTGGTGCAGGTTATGGTGCAGGTTGTGGTGCTGGTTGTGGTGCAGGTTGTGGTCGAGGTTGTGGTGCAGGTTGTGGTGCAGGTTATGGTGCAGGTTGTGGTGCAGGTTGTGGGGCTGGTTGTGGCTCTGGTTGTGGTGCAGGTTGTGGTGCAGGCTGTGGTGCAGGTTGTAGTGCAGGTTGTGGTGTTGGTTGTAGTGCTGGTTGTTGTGCAGGTTGTGGTGCAGGTTGTGGTGCAGGTTGTGGTGCTGGTTGTGGTTCTGGTTGTGGTGCAGGTTGTGGTGCAGGTTGTGGTGCAGGTTGTGGTGCTGGTTGTGGTTCTGGTTGTGGTGCAGGTTGTCGTGCAGGTTGTGGTGCAGGTTGCGATGCAGGTTGTGGTGCTGGTTGTGGTGCTAGTTGTGGTGCTGATTGTGGTGCTGCTTGTGGTGCAGGTTGTGGTGCAAGTTGTTGTGCAGGTTGTGGCTCAGGTTGTGGTGCAGGTTTTGGTGAAGGTTGTGGTGAAGGTTGTTGTGCTGGTTGTGGTGCAGGTTGAGGGGATGGTTGTGGTGCAGGTTGTGGTGCAGGTTGTGGTGCTGGTTGTGGTGCAGGTTGTTGTGCAGGTTGTGGTGCTGGTTGTGGTGCTGGTTGTGGTGCTAGTTGTGGTGCAGGTTGTGGTGCAGGTTGTGGTGCTGATTGTGGTGCTGGTTGTGGTGCTGGTTGTTGTGCTAGTTGTGGTGCAGGTTGTTGTGCAGGTTGGTGTGCTGATTGTGGTGCTGGTTGTGGTGCTGGTTGTGGTGCAGGTTGTGGTGCAGGTTGTGGTGCAGGTTGTGGTGCTGAATGTGGTGCTGGATGTGGTGCAGGTTGTGGTGCAGGTTGTTGTGCAGGTTGTGGCTCAGGTTGTGGTGCAGGTTGTGGTGCTGGTGGTGATGCAGGTTGTGGTGCAGGTTGTTGTGCAGGTTGTTGTGCAGATTGTTGTGCAGGTTGTGGTGCTGGTTGTGGTGCAGGTTGTGGCTCAGGTTGTGGTGCAGGTTGTGCTTCAGGTTGTGTTGCAGGTTATGGTGCAGGTTGTGGTGCAGGCTGTGGTGCAGGTTGTGGCGCAGGTTGTGGTGCAGGTTGTGGTCGAGGTTGTGGTGCAGGTTGTGGCGCAGGTTGTGATCGAGGTTGTGGTGCAGGTTGTAGCCGAGGTTGTGGTGCAGGTTGTGGTCGAGGTTGTGGTCGAGGTTGTGGTGCAGGTTGTAGCCGAGGTTGTGGTCGAGGTTGTGGTGCAGGTTGTGGCGCAGGTTGTGATCGAGGTTGTGGTGCAGGTTGTAGCCGAGGTTGTGGTGCAGGTTGTGGTCGAGGTTGTGGTCGAGGTTGTGGTGCAGGTTGTAGCCGAGGTTGTGGTGCAGGTTGTGGTCGAGATTGTGGTGCAGGTTGTGGTCGAAGTTGTGGTGCATGTTGTGGTGCAGGTTGTGGTGCTGGTTGTGGTGCTGGTTGTAGTGCTGGTTGTAGTGCAGGTTGTGGTGCAGTTTGTGGTGCGGTTGTTGTGCAGGTTGCAGTGCAGGTTATGGTGTTGGTTGTGGTGCTGGTTGTGGTGCAGGTTGTTGTGCAGGTTGTTGTGCAGGTTGTGGTGCTGGTTGTGGAGCTGGTTGTTGGGCTAGTTGTGGTGCAGGTTGTGGTGCTGATTGTGGTGCTGGTTGTGGTTCAGGTTGTGGTGCAGGTTGTTGTGCAGGTTGTGGTGCAGGTTGTGGTGCTGGTGGTGATGCAGGTTGTGTTGCAGGTTGTGGTGCAGGTTGTTGTGTAGGTTGTTGTGCAGGTTGTGGCTCAGGCTGTGGTGCAGGTTGTGGCTAAGGTTGTGGTGCAGGTTGTGGTGCAGGTTTTGGCTCAGGTTGTGGTGCAGGTTGTGGTGCTGGTGGTGATGCAGGTTGTGTTGCAGGTTGTGGTGCAGGTTGTTGTGTAGGTTGTTGTGCAGGTTGTGTCTCAGGTTGTGGTGCAGGTTGTGGTGCAGGCTGTGGTGCAGGTTGTGGTGCAGGTTGTGGTGCAGGTTTTGGCTCAGGTTGTGGTGCAGGTTGTGGGGCTGGTTGTGATGCAGGTTGTGGTGCAGGTTGTGGTGAAGGTTGTTGTGCAGGTTGTGGTCAAAGTTGTGGCGCTGGTTGTGGCGCAGGTTGTGGTGCAGGTTGGGGTCGAGGTTGTGGTGCAGGTTGTGGCGCAGGTTGTGATCGAGGTTGTGGTGCAGGTTGTGGTCGAGGTTGTAGTGCAGGTTGTGGCTGAGGTTGTGGCCGAGGTTGTGGTGCAGGTTGTGGTCGAGATTGTGGTGCAGGTTGTGGTCGAAGTTGTGGTGCAGGTTGTGGTGCAGGTTGTGGTGCTGGTTGTGGTGCTGGTTGTGGTGCAGGTTGTGGTGCAGGTTTTGGTGCTGGATGTTGTGCAGGTTGTAGTGCAGGTTGTGGTGTTGGTTGTGGTGCTGGTTGTGGTGGAGGTTGTGGTGCAGTTTGTGGTGCTGGTTGTGGTGCAGGTTGTGGTGCAGGTTGTGGTGCTGGTTGTAGTGCTAGTTGTGGTGCAGGTTGTGGTGCAGGTTGTGGTGCTGATTGTGGTGCTGGTTGTGGTGCAGGTTTTTGTGAAGGTTGTTGAGCAGGTTGTGGTGCTGGTTGTGGTGCTGGTTGTTGTGTTAGTTGTCGTGAAGGTTGTGGTGCAGGTTGTGGTGCTGATTGTGGTGCTGGTTGTGGTGCAGGTTGTGGTGCAAGTTGTTGTGCAGGTTGTGGTGCTGGTTGTGGTGCTGGTTGTGGTGTTGGTTGTGGTGCAGGTTGTGGTGCAGGTTGTGGTGCTGATTGTGGTGCTGGTTGTGGTGCAGGTTGTGGTGCAGGTTGTGGTGCAGGTTATGGTGCAGGTTGTGGTGCTGGTTGTGGTGCAGGTTGTGGTCGAGGTTGTGGTGCAGGTTGTGGTGCAGGTTATGGTGCAGGTTGTGGTGCAGGTTGTGGGGCTGGTTGTGGCTCTGGTTGTGGTGCAGGTTGTGGTGCTGGCTGTGGTGCAGGTTGTGGTGCTGGTTGTGGTGAAGGTTGTGGTGCTGGTTGTGGTACTGGCTGTGGTGCAGGTTGTGGTGCAGGTTGTGGTGCAGGTTGTGGTGCTGGTTGTGGTGCAGGTTGTGGTGCAGGTTGTGCCGCAGGTTTTGGTGCAGGTTGTTGTGCAGGTTGTAGTGCAGGTTGTGGTGTTGGTTGTAGTGCTGGTTGTTGTGCAGGTTGTGGTGCAGGTTGTGGTGCAGGTTGTGGTGCAGGTTGTGGTGCTGGTTGTGGTGCAGGTTGTGGTGCAGGTTATGGTGCAGGTTGTGGTGCTGGTTGTGGTGCTGGTTGTGGTGCAGGTTGTCGTGCAGGTTGTGGTGCAGGTTGCGATGCAGGTTGTGGTGCTGGTTGTGGTGCTGATTGTGGTGCTGATTGTGGTGCTGCTTGTGGTGCAGGTTGTGGTGCAAGTTGTTGTGCAGGTTGTGGCTCAGGTTGTGGTGCAGGTTTTGGTGAAGGTTGTGGTGAAGGTTGTTGTGCTGGTTGTGGTGCAGGTTGAGGGGATGGTTGTGGTGCAGGTTGTGGTGCAGGTTGTGGTGCAGGTTGTGGTGCTGGTTGTGGTGCAGGTTGTTGTGCAGGTTGTGGTGCTGGTTGTGGTGCTGGTTGTGGTGCTAGTTGTGGTGCAGGTTGTGGTGCAGGTTGTGGTGCTGATTGTGGTGCTGGTTGTGGTGCTGGTTGTTGTGCTAGTTGTGGTGCAGGTTGTTGTGCAGGTTGGTGTGCTGATTGTGGTGCTGGTTGTGGTGCTGGTTGTAGTGCAGGTTGTGGTGCAGGTTGTGGTGCTGATTGTGGTGCTGGATGTGGTGCAGGTTGTGGTGCAGGTTGTTGTGCAGGTTGTGGCTCAGGTAGTGGTGGTGGTTGTGGTGCTGGTGGTGATGCAGGTTGTGGTGCAGGTTGTTGTGCAGATTGTTGTGCAAGTTGTGGCTCAGGTTGTGGTGCAGGTTGTGGTGCAGGTTGTGGCTCAGGTTGTGGTGCAGGTTGTGGTGCTGGTTGTTGTGCAGGTTGTGGTGCAGGTTGTGGTGCTGGTTGTGGTGCTGGTTGTGGTGCTGGTTTTGGTGCAGGTTGTGGTGCTGGTTGTTGTGCAGGTTGTGGTGCTGGTTGTGGTGCTGGTTGTGGTGCTGGTTGTGGTGCTGGTTGTGGTGCTGGTTGTGGTGCAGGTTGTGGTGCAGGTTGTGGCTCAGGTTGTGGTGCAGGTTGTGCTTCAGGTTGTGTTGCAGGTTGTGGTGCAGGTTGTGGTGCAGGTTGTGGCTCAGGTTGTGGTGTAGGTTGTGCTTCAGGTTGTGTTGCAGGTTGTGGTGCTGGTTGTGGTGCAGATTGTGGCTCAGGTTGTGGTGCAGGTTGTGCTTCAGGTTGTGGTGCAGGTTGTGGTGCTGGTGGTGATGCAGGTTGTGGTGCAGGTTGTTGTGCAGGTTGTTGTGCAGGTTGTTGTGCAGGTTGTGGTGCTGGTTGTGGTGCAGGTTGTGGCTCAGGTTGTGCTTCAGGTTGTGTTGCAGGTTGTGGTGCAGGCTGTGGTGCAGGTTGTGGCGCAGGTTGTGGTGCAGGTTGTGGTCGAGGTTGTGGTGCAGGTTGTGGCGCAGGTTGTGGTCGAGGTTGTGGTGCAGGTTGTAGCCGAGGTTGTGGTGCAGGTTGTGGTCGAGATTGTGGTGCAGGTTGTGGTCGAAGTTGTGGTGCATGTTGTGGTGCAGGTTGTGGTGCTGGTTGTGGTGCTGGTTGTAGTGCAGGTTGTGGTGCAGGTTGTGGTGCAGTTTGTGGTGCGGTTGTTGTGCAGGTTGCAGTGCAGGTTGTGGTGTTGGTTGTGGTGCTGGTTGTGGTGCAGGTTGTTGTGCAGGTAGTGGTGCTGGTTGTGGAGCTGGTTGTTGGGCTAGTTGTGGTGCAGGTTGTGGTGCTGATTGTGGTGCTGGTTGTGGTTCAGGTTGTGGTGCAGGTTGTTGTGCAGGTTGTGGTGCTGGTTGTGGTTCTGGTTGTGGTGCTGGTTGTGGTGCAGATTGTGGTGCAGGTTGTGGTGCTGATTGTGGTGCTGGTTGTGGTGCAGGTTGTTGTGTAGGTTGTGGTGCAGGTTATGGTGCAGGTTGTGGTGGTGGTTGTGGTGCAGGTTCTGGTCGAGGTTGTTGTGCAGGTTGTGGTGCAGGTTATGGTGCAGGTTGTGGTGCAGGTTGTGGTGCTGGTTGTGGTTCTGGTTGTGGTGCAGGTTGTGGCTCAGGTTGTGGTGCAGGTTGTGGTGCAGGTGGTGGTGCAGGCTGTGGTGCAGGTTGTGGTGCTGGTTGTGGTGAAGGTTGTGGTGCTGGTTGTGGTACTGGTTGTGGTGCAGGTTATGGTGCAGGTTTTGGCTCAGGTTGTGGTGCAGGTTGTGGTGCTGGTTGTGATGCAGGTTGTGGTGCAGGTTGTGTTGCAGGTTGTGGGGCTGGTTGTGGCGCTAGGTTTGGCGCAGGTTGTGGTGCAGGTTGTGGTCGAGGTTGTGGTGCCGGTTGTGGTCGAGGTTTTGGTGCAGGTTGTGGTCGAGGTTGAGCTGCTGGTTGTGGCTGAGGTGGTGGTGCAGGTTGTGGTCGAGGTTGTAGTGCAGGTTGTGGTCGAAGTTGTGATGCAGGTTGTGGTGCATTTTGTTGTGCAGGTTGTAGTGCAGGTTGTGGTGTTGGTTGTGGTGCTGGTTGTGGTGCAGGTTGTGGTTCAGGTTGTGGTGCAGGTTGTGGTGCTGGTTGTGGTTCTGGTTGTGGTGCAGTGCTGGTTGTGGTTCTGGTTGTGGTGCAGGTTGTGGTGCAGGTTGTGGTGCAGGTTGTGATGCAGGTTGTTGGATATTTCCAACACCGAATACAGCATTGTTGTATTCTCATTACTTATTACTAACCATACTTAATATTGTAGTAAGTAAAATTAACAACTCGTAGAATTCTCATGTACTAATAATTCATTTGTGCATTAGGCTAGAATTCTCACGTCACCTGACGCCAGTATTGTGTCAGATTTCTTTACAGTAAAACACATTATATTCAATTTGTGTGAGAATTAAATACGATTCTCCATAATTAAAGCATTCTGTATGACAACTGATTGCAGACGAATTGTTCTCTAACTAAAAGCCGAATAGAGCGCTAGAATCATAGCGTCTACCTCGCGATAGAGTTAACGTCATCAATGAATGCCATGGGGAGACATTAATTCCTCTCCCTTTTATATTTACTATTCTTAAATAGTTAAATAATAATATTTCGTTCCTCTAAATAATAAACCCGTCCAGTCTTTAGAGTTTCAAGCGCGAATGCGAGAAATATTAATGTTCGTGACAATAATTTGTGTTATGAACGTCGACTAGGCGTGGGTTGGAGGGACGCCATCCCCTTCAGTACGCGGACACGTGCAGAGCCGAAAGGAAGCAGAACTGTGCTTACCGTACTCATAAACGACGCCATTGCCCAGCAAATCGGGCAGGTGTTATTCATCCTCAGATGAAAGCCGCCACTGTGAGGCGTGAACGACCTTGCAGATAATATCTTCAACTAGTGCTGGTGTTAAATGAGGGACCCCTAGACTTGGTTCCTGACGACACGTGATCAGCCAGCTTGAAACGCATCAATCCAGGATAGGTTCACCGGAGCCTGGTGAACACCTAATAACAGGTGATTAGAATTCCATCTGTAGATATTAATAATCTTGAATATGAATTGAATAATTAAATCAATTGCTACTGGTAGTTATTTATCTTGCAGCTCGAGAGACGAATTCCTCATGCTGTCTTCTCCATGTTAACCGTACCATTCGTCAGTGTACCAGACTTGGAGATTAAGAGGACTTCCATGGTTATCTAAAGGAATCTACTACAAGCTAAGGCTTATTTCTTTTTATCCATTTCCTTGCAATTTGATGTATTCAGAATGTTTGATATTAATGTGTGATTTACTGTAACTCATTACTATGCTCACATTCATGTTCTTCTTTATGTGAATGATATTATATTCAGCATTATTTAAAGGATTAGATTATTATTAATTGAATTAGTGAACGAACCACACTGATTCCTGGACGTACTTACCTCCAGTAATAACCCCCCAATGTAGGTGTTTGAGGTTTGTTTCTTTAATAATACAGCCCATTAATTATTCTTATGATCATACTTTCTAGTTATATCCATAGTCACTGGTTTTCTCTAGAATTTTATCTAATGATCTGAAATTCTCAGTTTCCCTCTTTACTTCAAAAGCGGGTGGTCCTTCGTAATTTAATTTACTACTTTAATTATTAATTAATCAGAATCAAGCCCAAATATCCCACATTATGGTCCTGATTGAACCGGATAGGCATTAAATTTATAATTAAATTATTAACCATTAATAACTAATCCTTGTGTGATAGAAGCTAGACTAACTATTTAATTAATTGTGTCAACTAACAGTAACACACCAGTTAGCCTAGATCACACTAACAGCTACCTTATACATAGCTTTAGTGGGTCATAGCCAATTACCCACAACATTTAGACCTACACTTCATGCTGAAGTAGAATCTTTAGGTCACCAAGAGCAACAGCTCATAACCTTATATTAATCACTAACACCAATTAAGTGTTAACCATTTAGGCTATACCAATGTTTCAATATATGGCTGTCAGCAGACTGTCCATTATAGCCTGAATCCATGTTATAATTACTGATTCACTCAAGTCAGTGGATCATTAACATTTAGGGATCCAGTATACTAATATAAATTACTGATCTCATACTAGTTAATCATTACTAACCCTGATAATATTTATTCCACAATTAGGAGTACATTCAGGAGTTAGATAATATTTACGGCAGTAGAATACTTGCCAAACACAATTAATTCCTTTGTGTTCATTTAATTTCTTATACACATAATTACACAAGTGTATATTATATAAAATACAAAAAACCCAAAAACACAGCACAATTATTTGCACATTACTGCACCATAATATAATCTTTGCCAACCTTAGGTAGGTAGCAATTTAGGCTGTGATTGTGTTGAATTTGGCACAAGCACAGACTAAATATAGTTGTAGTTTCTCAAGTAGAAATTCTCACGACTAGGCTTGAGCTAGTTAGTGACACATATTATTCTTTTGTGCTGACCCTATCAAGGGTGGGATTAACCATTTATTGTGTAATTATTTTATTGCATATTTCTATGTATGTCTTTGAGTGTTACTGTAAGTCCACTGCCCATCCGAGGCTGATTTAGAAGAGCTAAGCTGAGGAACACCTGTAGTGAGACCAAGGTACCACTCAAATCTTAGTTGCTTATTATTAAGTAGGTAGCTAACCTCTAAATGAGGTAAATTACAACCAGCCTCAAGAATATTAGGCTGTGAATACTTATACCTGCTCTGCATCAAGGAGCAGACAACATAGCTATACCACTAGCTATATAAGCCCTATCAGGCTGTCAATAATTATACCTGCTCTGCATCAAGGAGCAGACTATAGCTATACCACTAGCTACATAAACCCTATCAGGCTGTCAATAATTATACCTGCTCTGCATCAAGGAGCAGACTATAGCTATACCACTAGCTACATAAGCCCTATCAGGCTCAATTTACCACAAGAATGAATCCTTTAGAAAGGAATGCAAGATTCTTGACAGCTCTTCAAGGTCCTTTAGGAAAACTGCTTATGAAATGTCATTTCTGTGTCGAAACTGACCCAGGTGACGTCTATAGACTAGCAAGTTCCATAAGGATCGCCACCCAAAAATATGATTATATCAAGACTGTAATCGAGTCCCACAGGAATTTACTCCAGGCCGGTCATACTGTCTCAGACCACTTACGTCTAACAGAATCTGATCTCGATAACTATGAACATTCCGTTCAAACCAGTTTAGACCGATATAAGGAGGTGCTTGCGAGACAAGATATTTCCGAGTGGGTGGATCAGATCATTAATAGACCTGTATCCAAGTTAACACTCAGTTCAGATGAAATACCTGAACTAATTCAAGAAGAGGAGAATCCTCTAGTCAATACTGATCACTATACAGGATCAACAACTGAAGATCAACCTTCATTTTCTAACCTCTCATCTAATACAGCTTCATGTGATGATTTGTTTACAGAGTCTGATCAAATTTCAGACCACTCCTCTCAATGTTCCCTGGATTCTATAAGTTCAATACATAATGCTACTGAATTAACTAGCTTATCACCATAACCCAGAGAAACAAATGAAGCTGCAGATGAAACAAGTGAAGCTACAATGATCAGTGAATCTGAACCAGAAAATGATAAAGCTAATGCTGCAGCAGCAGCCGAAGCTGTAATCAAAGCTGAGGCTAAACAAGAAGCCTTAAGCGACACAAGTAATGGTCACAATTGCTCCCAACAGCCTTCTAAAGTAAGTGCTAACAATGAGAAGACTATTATAAACCTTGTGCACCAATTATTAAATTTATCTTCACCAGAGCAATCAGTTGACTCTTTACAAGACTTTAGTTTTCAGCTTGAGTCACTGATAAATTCTTTCAGTAAAGAGGTGGATCACCCAACCACTGAGTGGATAACTAAAATTATCATCCAGAGAAAATTGTCTGGTGACACACTTAATAAACTATATGTATGCCAGAATGGTAATACCCTGTCAATGCAGGATATATTTACAGGTTTGCGTAATATGAGCAATCATACAGCAGACCAAGCAATTAATGCTAAATCTGAATGCACCAAAACTGTACCTACATCAGTTTCCTTGCCTGAAACTCCTAAAGTGACACTGTCACTAGGTAACCAAGGTGCTAATACTCAATGTAACAACAATCAGTCAAATACTGATTCATCAGTGAGGCCTAAGAGTCCCACAGGTGCTCCTAAGAGACCTAATAGTCCAAAGAGCACTGCTAACAATCCATGTAACCAGAATCAGTCGAACACTGATTCATCCGTGAGGCCTAAGAGTCCCACAGGTGCTCCTAAGAGACCTAATAGTCCAAAGAGCACTGCTAATTATTCCACCGGTGCTCCTAAGAGACCTAATAGTCCAAAGAGCACTCCCAAGAACCTGTTAATGGTTCCCCAGAGTACACCAAGTACTCACAAGAGAATAAATAACAAACAAATGCAAACAGCAAAACCATCACAACCTGCAAATACTGTCTTACCTAAATCGGTAACCCCTAAACGATCTGTAGGATGGGGAATGTGCTTGTTTTGCAATCAAAAACATTCTCTGTACAAATGTACTAATTATCCTAATAGAGACCCAAGAGTCAGACGACTCAAACAGTTACACAAATGTACTAGGTGTCTCAAACCACATAATGTTAACAGCTGTGACACCCCACTGAACACCTGCAATAGGTGTAGAAGGGGCAAGCATCATGCTGCACTGTGCAAATTAGTTAGGACTAATTATGTCAATCCTAGAATAGGACGTAGAGAATCTACACCAGTACAGTGCTGCAAGGTGCGAGATGTGTACAGCGTAACTACACAAGCATCTCAAGTAGATGCCGCTTTGCCTACTGCCCAACTTCAAGTGAAGAACAGAGGAGCCAAGATACCAATACGTGGACTAGTTGATCAAGGTTCCCAGAGAACTTTCATTACTCAAAGGGCAGCAGAGGCACTTAATTTACAACCAATAGGACAGGTAAAATTAAACTTGTCAGGGTTCATGATAAATCGAGGAACCCATGAATACTCAGTAGTTCAACCACTTGTACGACTAGGTAGTCAAGCCAAGGCTGTCCAAGCCATTGTTGTAGATCAAATACCTTTAGACTTACATATTAAGGGTCTGGGGTACACAGCCCACTTCCTGCAGGAACGTGAAATTAATTTGGCTGACAACAAGTTAACGTCTGACCGCCTTAACAATGTAGATGTACTAGTAGGAGCCGACTACTATTACCAGTTCATAACTGGACATGTTAAACGATTGGGAATGAATATGCTCCAATCTGCAGGAGGCTACTTACTTACTGGTAAAGTTCTGAATGTGAACAAGCCTAAACCTGCCAACAATAATAAATTAGTCAGCAGTAAGTCAATTCTCCAACAGCAAGCTAAAAGGAGAAACACAGCTGAGTAATAAACTCAGATTGAATGTAGTGCAATTGATACTCGCCGAGATGTTT
The DNA here is from genome assembly GCF_040958095.1 of Procambarus clarkii. Taxonomy (NCBI): domain Eukaryota; kingdom Metazoa; phylum Arthropoda; class Malacostraca; order Decapoda; family Cambaridae; genus Procambarus; species Procambarus clarkii. Next base: position 17,314,775 of record NC_091232.1, read on the forward strand.
CATAGCTCTCAGTGAAAACCAATGGTCCGTACTCAAACAAGTACAAGTCACAGCGACCAAGCCATTGAATTCACTGCAGACCTAGAATTATTCTCGACAAGTAGTAATTGACCACACTCAGTCTTCCTAGTTAAATTGTAATGTTAGGCTAGAGAATCTAGTACTCCCTAGGAATTGATAATGTTAGGCTAGAGAATCTAGCACTTAATGCCACTGGCATTTCCTGAATTTAGTGATAAAATTCACTAGGACCACTGGTCCACTATACTTGCGTTTAAAGGTTTGCCAAGAAAACCCTCTTAATACCATGTTTTCTGCACTAAGAGTTAGTGATAAATACTTGCATTAATTGTTTGAGTTGTTTTTTCTCTCGTTTCTGCTTATTTAGTGTAAGAACGCAACACGAACAAACTTGCAAACTTACTAATATGTAAGTGAATTTACAGAGAACTAATATGTTTAATACATTATCGTTAAACATTAGCATTGTTAATTAACATGCTTTATGAGCTTAATATAGCTCACCTTAGAATTAACGTAATAATATGAGTGCTTGTTCACCATGTGTACGAGCTTAATATTGCTCACCATGACAATTGAATGACAAAACTCCACCTCGTTAATTCGAGTTCACTGAACTCACCCTGTTAACTGTTAACGAGCTCACTGCAACTCACCCTGTCAGCACTGCTGACGAGCTCACTGCAGCTCACCCTGTCAACACTGTTGACGAGTTCACTGCAACTCACCCTGTTAGCACTGCTAACGAGCTCAATGTAGCTCACCATGTTCACGAGTTTAATATAACTCGACCTGTTAATGAGCTCAATACTGCTCACAATGTTAATTCGAGTACATTTTTGCTCACAATTAGCTTAGTCCCTTACTTAGGTAGGTTAGAAATTCAAACCATTTATTTAGGTAGGCTTAGGGACTTTAGTAGTGTCAACTGAGTACTAGCCTAATCTGTACTCACCATTAATTACAGTTGACTATACTTATAGAGACTGATTTAATAAACTCAAATTCATGTAAAGGTGATTTCGTATTAACAAGTTTACAGTGTCAAGCCTATGAGCTGCCTTTTAATTAGCTCATAAGTCAGAATGACTAGGCTACTAATCTCACTGTCGACTCAGAATTTTCCTTGATTTTAATGAATAAACTTTCAGTTCTCTACTTTTCTATTATTTTAGCTAGTTAGCAAATTAGTTGTACCATCAGTCAGCATGACTACTGCACGGCAGTGCACATTTAATTCAATTTCCTCATTTGAATTTGAGGTGATCGTGATGCTGCGTGATGTTATTGTCTAGTAACTCAATAGTTACAAGTCACAGCGACCCTAGACAGTGACCTTACTGTAGTGTCATGGTCTCCTTGATCTTGAATGACTAATAATACTTTACTGTATAATTATACAATAGTGTTATCAGTTCTTAGGAACTTATTCTGAGTTTACCTACGATTCAGCAGCTACGTAATACACCATTACATGTCACTGCGACCCTAGTTGTTGAGTTTATTGTGAGCTTTAGAGGGTTCCTGATTACCGATAACTTAATCATTTAATGATGACCAGACCACACACTAGAAATTGAAGAGACGACGACGTTTCGGTCCGTCCTGGACCATTCTCAAGTCGATTGTGATGAGGACAGGTAGGGACAGGAATTAAATAGGCAAGAGAGAGCTGAGGAGGAAAGTCAGGTGTAGGGGATAGTAGTAATGAGAACTGCAGCAGGCCTATTGGCCCATACGAGGCAGCTCCTATTATAACCACCGAAGGAGATGGTAATAGGAAAAAGAAGAGGATAGTAAGGGAGCGTAGAAGACAATGAACAGAAAAAGGGAGAAGAGAGAAAGAAAGGGAAAGAGAAAGAAAGAAATGGAAGGGGGAAAGCTTATGTTAAGTCACGTTTGTTAGAAAGATTAGAGCATTTGAGTATATACTGTGAAAGGGAAGAGTCCACAGCAACAAAGCCAGGACTCAAGTTCATGTTGGGTACATTGTTAATAAGAGCCGATTCTACAAGACGGCGTCTGTGTAGAGTAGAGGCAGGAAAGATTATTTTGGAGGAAGACCAATCAATGGGATGATTAGAATCCCTCACATGGCAGAAGAGAGCATTGTTAGTGTCTGCAGACATAACACTTCTCTTGTGTTCTTTAAGTCTGTCATTCAGTGTACGGCCAGTTTCGCCAAAGTATTGGAGAGGACAAGATGAACAGGAAATAGAGTAGACACCAGCAGTATTAGAAGCAGGAGGAGCAGTGTGAACTAGATTGCTACGAAGTGTGTTAGTTTGTCGAAAGGCGGGTTTAATGTCAAGAGGACGAAAGGTATTGGTAAAAGTTTTGAGTTCAGATATGAAGGGAAGGCATAGTACAGTGCTACTAGTGTTGGAAGCAGGTTTAGGATGAAAGAAATTTCGTTTAGCTTGAGAGTGGGCACAGTTGATGAAATGCAAAGGATAACCAAGGCGAGAGAATGATTTGTAGATAAAGGCAATTTCAGAATCAAGAAACTGAGGGTCGCTGATGCGTAGAGCGCGGAGGAAGAGAGAGACGAGGACACTTTTCTTAACAGAAGGAGGATGGTAGGAAAAGAAGTGAATGTACATGCCACTATGCATGGGTTTACGGTAGACAGAGAAAGAGAACCCAGACACAGAGCTGTGAACATGAACATCAAGAAAAGGAAGGAGGGAATTAGATTCCCACTCAACTTTGAAATGGATAGAAGGAGCCAGATTGTTAAGAGAGGCGAGGAAAGGCTGAAAAAGATTAAGGTCATGAGGCCATAAAGCAAAAATGTCATCAACATAGCGAAGCCAGAGAGAGGGACGAGTATCAATAGAAGGAAGAAGAACAGTTTCGAAGTATTCCATGTAGAAATTAGCAAGAACAGGGGAGAGAGGGGAACCCATAGCGACACCGAAAGTTTGAGTGTAATATTTACCGTTGAAAGAGAAAGAGTTAGATTTAACACAGAGTCTAATGAGATCGAGGAAAACGTCAGTGGGAAGTGGGAGAGGAAGGAGACCCTCTGACGCCTTCTGTCTGAGGAAAGAGAGAACGTCATCGAGCGGAACATTAGGGAACAGAGAGTCGACATCAAGACTAAGCATTTTACAAGAGGGTTGCAGGCGCAGTCTTTCTATGAAGTCCTGAGAGTGACGAAGGTGGGCAGAGGAAAAAGTGCCAAGGTAAGGTGTCAGGGTTTTAGCGAGCCAGGAGGCAAGAGGATAGCTGATAGAGCCCCGTGAAGAAATGATAGGACGAAGAGGAACACCAGGTTTATGAGTCTTAGGAAGACCATATAAATAAGGAAGAGAAGGGCAGATGACTCGGAAACGTTTAATGAGATCAAAGTCAGGAGGGCAAAGACTAGAGAGCTGTCTTAGTTTGCGGTTAAACATTAATCATTTAATGTTTCAATATTTCATGCATGTTTCCACTAAGGGAAACTACAAGCCTATTACAACTCTGATCAAGAGTAATTTCTTTCACATCCCACTGAGAAAACCGTGATGACGCTACGATGTGATATCACGTAACGAAACATTACACGTCACTATGACCCAGGATATCGCATCACCGTAGATTCTGTTAGTTTAAATTGGGAGAGTTGAATTCTATAAATATTGTGTAGGCTACAAACAACATGTTTCAGTTGACATGTAAATAGCAAGACTCAAATTCTTTTAAGTCCTTGATAAATCCGGGACGTTCGTTATGTGTGTACTAACACACTAACATACTAATGTATTAATCTTAATATCACTTCGGGATAGGTCAGTACAACACAGTACACTGCGACCCTAGAATCCGCCCCCCGGAGTTATGTTGGATATTTCTAACACCGAATACAGCATTGTTGTATTCTCATTACTTATTACTAACCATACTAAATATTGTAGTAAGTAAAATTAACAACTCGTAGAATTCTCATGTACTAATAATTCATCTGTGCATTAGGCTAGAATTCTCACGTCACCTGACGCCAGTATTGCGTCAGATTTCTTTACAGTAAAACACATTATATTCAATTTGTGTGAGAATTAAATACGATTCTCCATAATTAAAGCATTCTGTATGACAACTGATTGCAGACGAATTGTTCTCTAACTAAAAGCCGAATAGAGCGTTAGAATCATAGCGTCTACCTCGCGATAGAGTTAACGTCATCAATGAATGCCATGGGGAGACATTAATTCCTCTCCCTTCTATATTTACTATTCTTAAATAGTTAAATAATAATATTTCGTTCCTCTAAATAATAAACCCGTCCAGTCTTTAGAGTTTCAAGCGCGAATGCGAGAAATATTAATGTTCGTGACAAAAATTTGTGTTATGAATGTTGACTCGGCATGGGTTGGAGGGACGCCATCCCCTTCAGTACGCGGACACGTGCAGAGCCGAAAGGAAGCAGAACTGTGCTTACCGTACTCATAAACGACGCCATTGCCCAGCAAATCGGGCAGGTGTTATTCATCCTCAGATGAAAGCCGCCACTGTGAGGCGTGAACGACCTTGCAGATAATATCTTCAACTAGTGCTGGTGTTAAATGAGGGACCCCTAGACTTGGTTCCTGACGACACGTGATCAGCCAGCTTGAAACGCATCAATCCAGGATAGGTTCACCGGAGCCTGGGATGCGAAATTACGGCAATCTTAATACTTATACAGTGCCCACAGCTAAGTACCCTTTATTTGATGCATCATTTACAGGTCTAATAATAGCGGGGTGATTGTTCGTCACGCAGCGGGATAACACCTAATAACAGGTGATTAGAATTCCATCTGTAGATATTAATAATCTTGAATATGAATTGAATAGTTAAATCAATTGCTACTGGTAGTTATTTATCTTGCAGCTCGAGAGACGAATTCCTCATGCTGTCTTCTCCATGTTAACCGTACCATTCGTCAGTGTTCCAGACTTGGAGATTAAGAGGACGTCCATGGTTATCTAAAGGAATCTACTACAAGCTAAGGCTTATTTCTTTTTATCCATTTCCTTGCAATTTGATGTATTCAGAATGTTTGATATTAATGTGTGATTTACTGTAACTCATTACTATGCTCACATTCATGTTCTTCTTTATGTGAATGATATTATATTCAGCATTATTTAAAGGATTAGATTATTATTAATTGAATTAGTGAACGAACCACACTGATTCCTGGACGTACTTACCTCCAGTAATAACCCCCCAATGTAGGTGTTTGAGGTTTGTTTCTTTAATAATACAGCCCATTAATTATTCTTATGATCATACTTTCTAGTTATATCCATAGTCACTGGTTTCTCTAGAATTTTATCTAATGATCTGAAATTCTCAGTTTCCCTCTTTACTTCAAAAGCGGGTGGTCCTTCGTAATTTAATTTACTACTTTAATTATTAATTAATCAGAATCAAGCCCAAATATCCCACACAGGTTGTGGTGCAGGTTGTGGTGAAGGTTGTTGTGCAGGTTGTGGTGCTGGTTGTGGTGCAGGGTGTGGTGCAGGTTGTTGTGCAGGTTGTGGTGCAGGTTGTGGTGCAGGTTGTGGTGCAGGTTGTGGTGCTGGTTGTGGTGCTGGTTGTGGAGCAAGTTGTTGTGCAGGTTGTGGTGCAGGTTGTGGTGCTGGTTGTGGTGATTGTTGTGGTGCAGGTTGTGGTGCAGGTTATGGTGCAGGTTATGGTGCAGGTTGTGGTGCTGATTGTGGTGCTGGTTGTGGTGCAGGTTGTTGTGAAGGTTGTTGTGCAGGTTGTGGTGCTGGTTGTTGTGCTAGTTGTGGTGCAGGTTGTGGTGCTGATTGTGGTGCTGGTTGTGGTGCAGGTTGTGGTGCAGGTTGTGGTGCTGATTGTGGTGCTGGTTGTGGTGCAGGTTGTGGTGCAGGTTGTGGTGCAGGTTATGGTGCAGGTTGTGGTGCTGGTTGTGGTGCAGGTTGTGGTCGAGGTTGTGGTGCAGGTTGTAGTGCAGGTTATATTGCAGGTTGTTGTGCAGGTTGTGGTGCTGGTTGTGGTGCTGGATGTGGTGCTGGTTGTGGTGCAGGTTGTGGTGCAGGTTGTGGTGCAGGTTGTGGTGCTGATTGTGGTGCTGGTTGTGGTGCAGGTTGTGGTGCAGGTTGTGGTGCAGGTTGTGGTGCTGATTGTGGTGATGGTTGTGGTGCAGGTTGTGGTGCAGGTTGTGGTGCAGGTTGTGGTGCAGGTTGTGGTGCTGATTGTGGTGCTGGTTGTGGTGCTGGTTGTGGTGCAGGTTGCGGTCGAGGCTGTGGTGCAGGTTGTGGTGCAGGTTGCGGTCGAGGTTGTGGTGCTGGTTGTGGTGCAGGTTGTGGAGCAGGTTGTGGTCGAGGTTGTGGTGCAGGTTGTTGTGAAGGTTGTTGTGCAGGTTGTGGTGCAGGTTGTGGTGCTGATTGTGGTTTTGGTTGTGGTGCAGGTTGTGGTGCAGGTTATGGTTCAGGTTGTGGTGCTGGTTGTGGTGCAGGTTGTGGTCGAGGTTGTGGTGCAGGTTGTGGAGCAGGTTGTGGTGCTGATTGTGGTTTTGGTTGTGGTGCAGGTTGTGGTGCAGGTTGTGGTGCAGGTTATGGTTCAGGTTGTGGTGCTGGTTGTGGTGCAGGTTGTGGTCGAGGTTGTGGTGCAGGTTGTGGTGCAGGTTGTGGTGCAGGTTGTGGTGCAGGTTGTGGTGCTGGTTGTGGTGCAGGTTGTGGGCAGGTTGTGGTGCTGGTTGTGGTGCAGGTTGTGGTCGATGTTGTGGTGCAGGTTGTGGTGCAGGTTATGGTTCAGGTTGTGGTGCTGGTTGTGGTGCTGCTTGTGGTGCAGGTTGTGTAGAGGTGGTCCTGGGGGTGATGTTGTGCTGTGTTTCACCTAGAGTGCACTTCCTGGTGAAGTAGATGTACTGGTGACTCTTGAAGCATTGGTTCTGCTCCAAGTGTCTTTCCGTCTCTTCGAGGTCGGCTGAGTCGCGATACAAAAGCACCGGAATCCGTTGATTGTAACTGTGTAACTCTCCATAGCAGCAGTGGTGTTTCTCCCCTTTAAGGTCAGAAGTTGGTTGTTTGCGCGGATGATGAGTTTAGCTGCAACAACAGTCAGGGAAGAGTTCTGGGTGTTGATACTGGCGATGATTTCGTCGGCTTCGTGATCGGTTCTTCATGAGCTGATTCATCTAGTAAATAAAGGCGTGCGTGCCAGATAGCGCCGTGGTGGAGTGAGTGTGAAGTTGGCAGCCAGCAGTGTGGTCTTGGGGGTTGGCAGCCAGCAGTGTGGTCTGGGGTGGTGTGGAGAACAGTTGGCAGCCAGCAGTGTGGTCTGGGGTGGTGTGGAGAACAGTTGGCAGCCAGCAGTGTGGTCTGGGGTGGTGTGGAGAACAGTTGGCAGCCAGCAGTGTGGTCTGGGGTGGTGTGGAGAACAGTTGGCAGCCAGCAGTGTGGTCTGGGGTGGTGTGGAGAACAGTTGGCAGCCAGCAGTGTGGTCTGGGGTGGTGTGGAGAACAGTTGGCAGCCAGCAGTGTGGTCTGGAGAACAGTTGGCAGCCAGCAGTGTGGTCTGGGGTGGTGTGGAGAACAGTTGGCAGCCAGCAGTGTGGTCTGGGGTGGAGTGGAGAACAGTTTATTAAGGTCCTCGTTGATGGAGAAGAGAAGAATAACAGTTTCAGTCTTCTTAGATGTCGGCTGGGGAAACTTTGGTCGTGCCAGAGAGTTTCTCAAATATTTCAGCCTTGGTGAGTATGGAAAGTTCTCCCGGAGCTGAGTGTTGACTTTGTGCATCATTGTGACAGTAGCCCTCTACCATAGATGGGCTGATCCCTCGGGTAACTCAGCTGCTACCTCGGGTAACTCAGCTGCTACCTCGGGTAACTCAGCCATTACCTAGGGTAACTCAGCCGCTACCTCGGGTAACTCAGCTGCTACCTCGGGTAACTCAGCCGCTACCTTGGGTAACTCAGCCGCTACCTCGGGTAACTCAGCTGCTACCTCCGGTAACTCAGCCACTACCTAGGGTAACTCAGCCGCTACCTCGGGTAACTCAGCCGCTACCTCGGGTAACTCAGCTGCTACCTCGGGTAACTCAGCTGCTACCTCGGGTAACTCAGCCGCTACCTTGGGTAACTCAGCCGCTACCTCGGGTAACTCAACTGCTACCTCGGGTAACTCAACTGCTACCTCGGGTAACTCAGCTGCTACCTCGGGTAACTCAGTCGCTACCTCGCGTAACTCAGCCGTTACCTCGGGTAACTCAGCCGCTACCTTGGGTAAATCAGCTGCTACCTCGGGTAACTCAGCCGCTACCTTGGGTAACTCAGCCGCTACCTCGGGTAACTCAGCCGCTACCTCAATAGGTTAAGTAATAATTGTAATTAAGAAGCAATAAGATGCTTATCTTAACATACTAAGAAGGTAAGGCAAAGTCGGTGTTTTCTATGAAGCTTTTCAAGGTAAACTAAAATATTTACAATAAATTAGTATGTCACATATGCACTTATTTAATAAGTCAATATTGACTATAAGAAAGTGCGAAAACGGGTTGCAATTTTGGCAATAGTACGTGTGACGGACGTCGGCGCCATCTATGATCCAGGTTACGAGTTAAACAGTTGACCCTTCCATTAATATCAGTGTCCCATCTTCTAGCCTGTTGTTCTGGGAGGTGACGAGGCACCAGTGACTGGGGGACCCCTGGTTCAACCTTGACGCCCAGCGGACGTCTGAACACCACCTCCGCCTGGGAGCTGCCTGTTCACGTCTTGTTTTCGCGTTTTGGCTTTGCTACTGCCGTTTGGCATCCATTTTCAATGGTCCGACTGTACGACGCCTGGCGCACATATCGCCTTGGGTCACGGGATTGTTGATAGATTTTTTTTCTGGCGTGTTCTGGCTGGTTTTCCCGGCGGGGTGACGGTGTTCGGGGGCCGGCTTGGCCGAGAGGTGCCGGGAGTTGGTGGGTCTTGGTCGGCTCCTGGTGTGCCCTCAGCAACCCGTTCTCGCAAATTTAATAAGTCAATATTGACTTATTAAATATGTGCATAGGTGACATACTTAACATAATAGATACCCTTAAAAAGATTCATAGAAAACACCAACCTTACCTAACCTTGTTAGTATCTTAAGATAAGCATCTTATTGCTTCGTAATTACAATTATTACCTAACCTATAATAGGTATAGGTTAAGTAATAATTGTAATTACGAAGCAATAAGATGCTTATCTTAAGATACTAACAAGGTTAGGTAAGGTTGGTGTTTTCTATGAATCTTTTTAAGGGTATCTATTATGTTTAGTATATCACCTATGCACGTAGTTAATAAGTCAATATTGACTTTACGAATTTGCGAGAACGGGTTGGCCCTCAGTCGTGGTGGGCGGCCGGCTTCTGCTCTGCTGGAGGACAATGGATGACTTTTTTCGTTTTAGTTGGGGCAGAGTTTTGGTTTTGCTACCTGGTGTTCTCTGTACTCCTCTAGTTGTGCTTGTGGGGGTTGAGCTCTGGCTCTTTGGTCCCGCCTCTCAACTGTCAATCAACAGGTGTACAGGTTCCTGAGCCTATTGGGCTCTATCATATCTACACTTGAAACTGTGCATGGAGTCAGCCTCCACCACATCACTTCCTAATGCATTCCATTTGTCAATCACTCTGACACTAAAAAAGTTCTTTCTAATATCTCTGTGGCTCATTTGGGCACTCAGTTTCCACCTGTGTCCCCTAGTGCGTGTGCCCCTTGTGTTAAACAGCCTGTCTTTATCAACCTTGTCGATTCCCTTGAGGATCTTGAATGTGGTGATCATGTCCCCCTAACTCTTCTGTCTTCCAACGAAGTGAGGTTTAATTCCCGTAGTCTCTCCTCGTAGCTCATACCTCTCAGCTCGGGTACTAGTCTGGTGGCAAACCTTTGAACCTTTTTCATTTTAGTCTTATGCTAGACTAGATATGGACTCCATGCTGGTGCCGCATACTCCAGGATTGGTCTGACATATGTGGTATATAATGTTCTGAAAGATTCCTTACACAAGTTTCTAAAGGCCGTTCTTATGTTAGCCAACCTGGCATATGCTGTTGCTGTTATCCTCTTGATATGAGCTTCAGGGGACAGGTCTGGCGTGATATCAACCTCCAGGTCTTTCTCTCTCTCTGACACTTGAAGTATTTCATCTCCCAAGTGATACTTTGTATCTGGTCTCCTGCTTCCTACCCCTATCTTCATTACATTACATTTGCTTGGATTAAACTCTAACAGCCATTTGTTCGACCAATCCTGCAGCTTGTCCAGGTCTTCTTGAAGCCTCAAGCTGTCCTCCTCTGTCTTAATCCTTCTCATAATTTTGGCGTCGTCAGCAAATATTGAGAGGAATGAGTCTATACCCTCTGGGAGTTCATTTACGTATATCAGAAACAGGATAGGTCCAAGTACAGAGCCCTGTGGGACTCCACTGGTGACTTCACGCCAGTCTGAGGTCTCACCCCTCACTGTAACTCTCTGCTTCCTATTGTTTAGGTACTCCCTTATACACTGGAGCGCCCTACCAGTTACTCCTGCCTGTTTCTCCAGCTTATGCATCAACCTTTTATGGGGTACTGTGTCAAAGGCTTTCCGACAGTCCAAAAAAATGCAGTCTGCCCACCTTTCTCTTTCTTGTTTAATCTTTGTCACCTGATCGTAGAATTCTATCAAGCCTGTAAGGCAAGATTTACCCTCCCTGAACCCATGTTGATGGGTTGTCACGAAGTCTCTTCTCTCCAGATGTGTTACTAGGTTTTTTCTCACAATCTTCTCCATCACCTTGCATGGTATACAAGTTAAGGACACTGGCCTGTAGTTCAGCGCCTCTTGTCTGTCACCCTTTTTGTATATTGGTACTACATTAGCAATCTTCCATATTTCTGGTAGGTCCCCCGTTTCCAGTGACCTACTCGTTAATTACTGCAACTCGTTAATTACTGTGCCCACACAATAATGACACACGGTTGTGCAACAACAAGCGTATACCAATATTACTGCCCCCCCCTTTTCTTGCAACCGTTGCAAAGGACTACTGTGAACACACACTTACCTCAGCAAGGCAATTAACCAATCAATTGCCTGCTCTCATTAAGTACTGTGAATTCCCCTGAATAATCCTAGAGGTCCCTTAAACCCTCAACACCGTTCCCAGGGCAGCAATATCGTATAAACTGATAACAATACTGCACAAACCTGCAACATAATGATGCCGTCAGCATACCCCACATGCTAATGACATCATTAGGCAATCAGTCGGCAATCACAGCTACTGACTTACCACACAGCACAGTACATAAAGCATGCAAATGAACACATACTCTATGGCATTAATCAAGTCTGAACGATTATATAGAATCGACAGGCTGGATCACTTATATGGTAAATCTCTACACACACACACACACACACACACACACACACACACACACAAACACACACATATATATATATATATATATATATATATATATATATATATATATATATATATATATATATATATATATATATATATATATATATATATATATATATATATATATATATATATATATATATATATATATATATATATATATATATATATATATATATATATATATATATATATATATATATATATATATATAACTACAGTGTGGTCGTGTACAACATCTATCTCCAGGTACCGCCCAACCAGTCACCTGGACGTGCTACAGACAGCTGTCTCTCAGCTGCTTCCCTAGCCTGGCAGGGCTATGGGACAACACAGCTTTACCGTGAATTTCCACTAATACTGAGACACTGTTACACTGACTATTGTACTCACGTTTTCCGCTCCTTATTTCACTCATTTCCCAGGTCACTACCACTCTAGCTGTCAACTATATATATATATATATATATATATATATATATATATATATATATATATATATATATATATATATGTCGTACCTAGTAGCCAGAACGCACTTCTGAGCCTAATATGCAAGACCAAATTTGCCTAATAAGCCAAGTTTTCCTGAATTAATATATTTTCTCTAATTTTTTTCTTATGAAATGATAAAGCTACCCATTTCATTATGTATGAGGTCATTTTTTTTTATTGGAGTTAAAATTAACGTAGATATATGACCGAACCTAACCAACCCTACCTAACCTAACCTAACCTATCTTTATAGGTTAGGTTAGGTTAGGTAGCCGAAAAAGTTAGGTTAGGTTAGGTTAGGTAGGTTAGGTAGTCGAAAAACAATTAATTCATGAAAACTTGGCTTACTAGGCAAATTTGGCCTTGCATAGTAGGCTGAGAAGTGAGTTCTGGCTACTAGGTACGACATATGTATATATATATATATATATATATATATATATATATATATATATTTATATATATATATATATATATATATATATATATATATATATATGTCAACTATATATATATATATATATATATATATATATATATATATATATATATATATATATGTCGTACCTAGTAGCCAGAACGCGCTTCTCAGCCTACTATGCAAGGCCCGATTTGCCTAATAAGCCAAGTTTTCCTGAATTATTATATTTTCTCTAATTTTTTTCTTATGAAATGATAAACCTACCCATTTCATTATGTATGAGGTCAATTTTTTTTTTGGACTTAAAACTAACGTTGATATATGACCGAACCTAACCAACCCTACCTAACCTAACCTAACCTATCTTTACAGGTTAGGTTAGGTTATGTAGCCGAAAAAGTTAGGTTAGGTTAGGTTAGGTAGGTAAGGTAGCCGAAAAACAATTAATTCATGAAAACTTGGCTTATTAGGCAAATCGGGCCTTGCATAGTAGGCTGAGAAGTGCGTTCTGGCTACTAGGTACGACATATGTATATATATGTAAATATATATACATATATATATATATATATATATATATATATATATATATATATATATATATATATATATATATATATTATTAAATATGACCGAAAAAGTAAGATTAATAATTCTAACACGAATTTTCTCGATCTTTCGTACATTTCTTTTCACTGTTGGTGGTAATTCAAAAATCAATTCTCCAAAATTCATTTTTATTTCTAGTCTGACACGACACTTGAGCGCGTTTCGTAAAACTTATTACATTTTCAAAGACTTTAGTTTACACATACACAACTGAATAGAACTTACACATCTCTGATTTGTTTATATCTACATTTGAGTGTGGTGGATGGGGTGAGGTGGCATTAATAGGGTATTAATTTCATCAACACAAGACAGAACACGAAACAATGGGTATTAAATGGAAGTGATTGTAGAAAGCCTATTGGTCCATATTTCTTGATGCTTCTATATTGGAGCGGAGTCTTGAGGTGGGTAGAATATAGTTGTGCATTAATTAGCTGTTGATTGCTGGTGTTGACTTTTTAATGTGTAGTGCCTCGCAAACGTCAAGCCGCCTGCTATCGCTGTATCTATCGATGATTCTGTATTGTTTACTAGGGTTTCTCTGGCGAGGGTTTGGTTGTGGAAAGAGATTATATGTTCCTTAATGGAGCCCTGTTGCTTATGCATCGTTAAACGCCTAGAAAGAGATGTTGTCTTGCCTATATACTGGGTTTTTTGGAGCTTACAGTCCCCAAGAGGGCATTTAAAGGCATAGACGACGTTGGTCTCTTTTAAAGCGTTCTACTTTGTGTCTGGACAGTTTCTCATGAGTAGGCTGGCCGTTTTTCTGGTTTTATAGTAAATCGTCAGTTGTATCCTCTGATTTTTGTCTGTAGGGATAACGTTTCTATTAACAATATCTTTCAGGACCCTTTCCTCCGTTTTATGAGCTGTGGAAAAGAAGTTCCTGTAAAATAGTCTAATAGGGGGTATAGGTGTTGTGTTAGTTGTCTCTTCAGAGGTTGCATGGCGTTTCACTTTCCTTCTTATGATGTCTTCGACGAAACCATTGGAGAAGCCGTTGTTGACTAGAACCTGCCTTACCCTACAGAGTTCTTCATCGACTGGCTTCCATTCTGAGCTGTGGCTGAGAGCACGGTCGACATATGCGTTAACAACACTCCTCTTGAACCTGTCTGGGCAGTCGCTGTTGGCATTTAGGCACATTCCTATGTTCGTTTCCTTAGTGTAGACTGCAGTGTGGAAACCTCCGCTCTTTTCCATGACTGTTACATCTAGAAAGGGCAGCTTCCCATCCTTTTCCATCTCGTAAGTGAAACGCAGCACGGAACTCTGCTCAAACGCCTCCTTCAGCTCCTGCAGATGTCTGACATCAGGTACCTGTGTAAAAATGTCGTCAACATACCTGCAGTATATGGCCGGTTTCAAGTTCATGTCGACTAAGACTTTTTGCTCGATGGTACCCATGTAGAAGTTTGCAAACAAGACACCTAGGGGAGAACCCATGGCGACCCCATCTACTTGCTTATACATGTGCCCATCCGGGCTCAAGAAAGGTGCCTCTTTAGTACAAGCTTGGAGTAGTTTCCTCAGAATATTTTCTGGTATGTCAAGAGGAGTACAGGCTGGATCACAATACACTCTGTCGGCTATCATCCCGATTGTCTCGTCCACAGGTACGTTGGTGAACAGTGATTCTACGTCCAACGAGGCTCTTATCCCTGTGGCCCGTATGCTCTGCAGTAAGTCAACAAATTCCTTTGGAGTTTGGAGTAAATTCCAAATTCCTCCAAAGGAATTTGGAGGAATATATATATATATATATATATATATATATATATATATATATATATATATATATATATATATATATATATATATATATATATATATATATATTATTAAATATGACCGAAAAATTAAGATTAATAATTCTAACACGAATTTTCTCAATCTTTCGTACATTTCTTTTCACTGTTGGAGGTAAATCAAAAATCAATTCTCCAAAATTCATTTTTATTTCTAGTCTGACGCGACACAAGCGCGTTTCGTAAAACTTATTACATTTTCAAAGACTTTAGTTTACAAATACACAACTGAATAGAACTTACGCATCTCCGATTTTATACCTACATTTGAGTGAGGTGGATAGGGTATTAATTTCATCAACACAAGACAGAACAAGAGGTGGTATTAATAGGGTATTAATTTCATCAACACAAGACAGAACACGAAACAATGAGTATTGAATTGAAGTGTTTGTAGAAAGCCTATTGGTCCATATTTCTTGATGCTTCTATATTGGAGGGAGTCTTGAGGTGGGTAGAATATAGTTGTGCATTAATTGGCTGTTGATTGCTGGTGTTGACTTCTTGATGTGTAGTGCCTCGCAAACGTCAAGCCGCCGGCTATCGCTGTATCTATCGATGATTTCTGTGTTGTTCAGTAGGATTTCTCTGGCGATGGTTTGGTTGTGGGAAGAGATTATATGTTCCTTAATGGAGCCCTGTTGCTTATGCATCGTTAAACGCCTAGAAAGAGATGTTGTTGTCTTGCCTATATACTGGGTTTTTTGGAGCTTACAGTCCCCAAGAGGGCATTTGAAGGCATAGACGACGTTAGTCTCTTTTAAAGCGTTCTGTTTTGTGTCTGGAGAGTTTCTCGTGAGTAGGCTGGCCGTTTTTCTGGTTTTATAGTAAAACGTCAGTTGTATCCTCTGATTTTTGTCTGTAGGGATAACGTTTCTATTAACAATATCTTTCAGGACCCTTTCCTCCGTTTTATGAGCTGTGGAAAAGAAGTTCCTGTAAAATAGTCTAATAGGGGGTATAGGTGTTGTGTTAGTTGTCTCTTCAGAGGTTGCATGGCGTTTCACTTTCCTTCTTATGATGTCTTCAACGAAACCATTGGAGAAGCCGTTGTTGACTAGGACCTGCCTTACCCTACAGAGTTCTTCGTCGACTTGCTTCCATTCTGAGCTGTGGCTGAGAGCACGGTCGACATATGCGTTAACAACACTCCTCTTGTACCTGTCTGAGCAGTCGCTGTTGGCATTTAGGCACATTCCTATGTTCGTTTCCTTAGTGTAGACTGCAGTGTGGAAACCTCCGCTCTTTTCCATGACTGTTACATCTAGAAAGGGCTGCTTCCCATCCTTTTCCATCTCGTAAGTGAAACGCAACACGGAACTCTGCTCAAATGCCTCCTTCAGCTCCTGCAGATGTCTGACATCAGGTACCTGTGTAAAAATGTCGTCAACATACCTGCAGTATATGGCCGGTTTCAAGTTCATGTCGACTAAGACTTTTTGCTTGATGGTACCCATGTAGAAGTTTGCAAACAGGACACCTAGGGGAGAACCCATGGCGACCCCATCTACTTGCTTATACATGTGCCCATCCGGGCTCAAGAAGGGTGCCTCTTTAGTGCAAGCTTGGAGTAGTTTCCTCAGAATATTTTCTGGTATGTCAAGAGGAGTACAGGCTGGATCACGATACACTCTGTCGGCTATCATCCCGATTGTCTCGTCCACAGGTACGTTGGTAAACAGCGGATCTACGTCCAACGAGGCTCTTATCCCTGTGGCCCGTGTGCCCCGCAGTAAGTCAACAAATTCCTTTGGAGACTTCAGGCTGAAGGCACAAGGAACATAAGGAGTCAGCAGGCCGTTGAGTCGCTTCGCCAGTCTGTACGTGGGTGTGGGTATCTGGCTAATGATTGGCCAAAGTGGGTTTCCAGGCGTGTGTGTCTTGACATTTCCATACGCATATCCAGGTTTATATTCCCCAATGATCTTTGGCAGGTGGAGTCCGGATTTCTTGGCGTTCACAGTTTCGATCAGTTTGTTGACCTTTGCTTTTAATTCGGCTGTAGTGTCCTTCGTTACCCTTTGGAACTTAGTTTGGTCAGAGAGTATGATGTTCATTTTCGCCAGATATTCGTCTTTTTTAAGAATGACATATATTGGCGACTTGTCACCTTTCCTGACAACTATCTCCTTGTCCTCACGAAGGCTTTTAGCTGCCGCTTTGAGCTCGGGGGACAGTATGGTGCTTCTGTAATTGCCTCGATTCTTTCCTCCTTCTGCAATAAGTTCTGCTTGTAAGGTATCTTTGGTAGTGACCTTCTTTTGTGTCTCGAGGTCGAATATGTCGTACAACAGAATTTCCAACTCTACTTTCCGGGCCATCTCACTCGGTCTGGACATAACATGACAGTTTATGCCCAGATTTAGGAGAGTGACTTGGTCCTCAGTGAGGTTAATTCCTGCAAGGTTCAGGAAGCCATCTCTTGGTCGTGGAATTGCCATAGGTCCTCCATATAATGTTGTTAGTTTCTTGATAATCCTTGTTTCAGTGCTGAGGTGATGTTGGTCTGTGAGGATGTCGAGGTGTTGTTCAATGCGGGTACGGATACTTTCGTCGATGTTGCTATTTCTCCACTCGTTTGTAGCATGAAGTAGTTGCGTTTTGTTGTCTTTGATTTCATTCTCTGCCTTGTATATCTGATCACGAATCAGATCCTGGCGATATTTTATCGTGAAGGCTTGATTCCTTGCTGCTGGGTCGTGCGCTTTAATATTAGTATATTTTGGTAGCAGTCTTTCCTGTAGACATATATTATTAAATAAGACCGAAAAAGTAAGATTAATAATTCTAATTATTAATCTGTCTTGTTCTTAATTAATCGTGTTCTGTCTTGTGTTGATGAAATTAATACCCTATTAATACCACCTCTTGTTCTGTCTTGTGTTGATGAAATTAATACCCTATCCACCTCACTCAAATGTAGATATAAAATCGGAGATGCGTAAGTTCTATTCAGTTGTGTATTTGTAAACTAAAGTCTTTGAAAATGTAATAAGTTTTACGAAACGCGCTCGTGTCGCGTCAGACTAGAAATAAAAATGAATTTTGGAGAATTGATTTTTGATTTACCTCCAACAGTGAAAAGAAATGTACGAAAGATTGAGAAAATTCGTGTTAGAATTATTAATCTTACTTTTTCGGTCATATTTAATAATATATGTCTACAGGAAAGACTGCTACCAAAATATACTAATATTAAAGTGCACGACCCAGCAGCAAGGAATCAAGCCTTCACGATAAAATATCGCCAGGATCTGATTCGTGATCAGATATACAAGGCAGAGAATGAAATCAAAGACAACAAAACGCAACTACTTCATGCTACAAACGAGTGGAGAAATAGCAACATCGACGAAAGTATCCGTACCCACATTGAACAACACCTCGACATCCTCACAGGCCAACATCACCTCAGCACTGAAACAAGGATTATCAAGAAACTAACAACATTATATGGAGGACCTATGGCAATTCCACGACCAAGAGATGGCTTCCTGAACCTTGCAGGAATTAACCTCACTGAGGACCAAGTCACTCTCCTAAATCTGGGCATAAAATGTTATGTTATGTCCAGACCGAGTGAGATGGCCCGGAAAGTAGAGTTGGAAATTCTGTTGGACGACATATTCGACCTCGAGACACAAAAGAAGGTCTCTACCAAAGATACCTTACAAGCAGAACTTATTGCAGAAGGAGGAAAGAATCGAGGCAATTACAGAAGCACCATACTGTCCCCCGAGCTCAAAGCGGCAGCTAAAAGCCTTCGTGAGAACAAGGAGATAGTTGTCAGGAGAGGTGACAAGTCGCCAATATATGTCATTCTTAAAAAAGACGAATATCTGGCGAAAATGAACATCATACTCTCTGACCAAACTAAGTTCCAAAGGGTAACGAAGGACACTACAGCCGAATTAAAAGCAAAGGTCAACAAACTGATCGAAACTGTGAACGCCAAGAAATCCGGACTCCACCTGCCAAAGATCATTGGGGAATATAAACCTGGATATGCGTATGGAAATGTCAAGACACACAAGCCTGGAAACCCACTTCGGCCAATCATTAGCCAAATACCCACACCCACGTACAGACTGGCGAAGCGACTCAACGGCCTGCTGACTCCTTATGTTCCTTGCGCCTTCAGCCTGAAGTCTCCAAAGGAATTTGTTGACTTACTGCGGGGCACACGGGCCACAGGGATAAGAGCCTCGTTGGACGTAGAATCGCTGTTTACCAACGTACCTGTGGACGAGACAATCGGGATGATAGCCGACAGAGTGTATCGTGATCCAGCCTGTACTCCTCTTGACATACCAGAAAATATTCTGAGGAAACTACTCCAAGCTTGTACTAAAGAGGCACCCTTCTTGAGCCCGGATGGGCACATGTATAAGCAAGTAGATGGGGTCGCCATGGGTTCTCCCCTAGGTGTCCTGTTTGCAAACTTCTATATGGGTACCATCGAGCAAAAAGTCTTAGTCGACATGAACTTGAAACCGGCCATATACTGCAGGTATGTTGACGACATTTTTACACAGGTACCTGATGTCAGACATCTGCAGGAGCTGAAGGAGGCATTTGAGCAGAGTTCCGTGTTGCGTTTCACTTACGAGAAGGAAAAGGATGGGAAGCTGCCCTTTCTAGATGTAACAGTCATGGAAAAGAGCGGAGGTTTCCACACTGCAGTCTACACTAAGGAAACGAACATAGGAATGTGCCTAAATGCCAACAGCGACTGCCCAGACAGGTACAAGAGGAGTGTTGTTAACGCATATGTCGACCGTGCTCTCAGCCACAGCTCAGAATGGAAGCAAGTCGACGAAGAACTCTGTAGGGTAAGGCAGGTCCTAGTCAACAACGGCTTCTCCAGTGGTTTCGTTGAAGACATCATAAGAAGGAAAGTGAAACGCCATGCAACCTCTGAAGAGACAACTAACACAACACCTATACCCCCTATCAGACTATTTTACAGGAACTTCTTTTCCACAGCTCATAAAACGGAGGAAAGGGTCCTGAAAGATATTGTTAATAGAAACGTTATCCCTACAGACAAAAATCAGAGGATACAACTGACGATTTACTATAAAACCAGAAAAACGGCCAGCCTACTCATGAGAAACTCTCCAGACACAAAACAGAACGCTTTAAAAGAGACTAACGTCGTCTATGCCTTCAAATGCCCTCTTGGGGACTGTAAGCTCCAAAAAACCCAGTATATAGGCAAGACAACAACATCTCTTTCTAGGCGTTTAACGATGCATAAGCAACAGGGCTCCATTAAGGAACATATAATCTCTTCCCACAACCAAACCATCGCCAGAGAAATCCTACTGAACAACACAGAAATCATCGATAGATACAGCGATAGCAGGCGGCTTGACGTTTGCGAGGCACTACACATCAAGAAGTCAACACCAGCAATCAACAACCAATTAATGCACAACTATATTCTACCCACCTCAAGACTCTGCTCCAATATAGAAGCATCAAGAAATATGGACCAATAGGCTTTCTACAAACACTTCTATTCAATACCCATTGTTTCGTGTTCTGTCTTGTGTTGATGAAATTAATACCCTATTAATACCACCTCTTGTTCTGTCTTGCGTTGATGAAATTAATACCCTATCCACCTCACTCAAATGTAGATATAAAATCGGAGATGCGTAAGTTCTATTCAGTTGTGTATTTGTAAACTAAAGTCTTTGAAAATGTAATAAGTTTTACGAAACGCGCTCGTGTCGCGTCAGACTAGAAATAAAAATGAATTTTGGAGAATTGATTTTTGATTTACCTCCAACAGTGAAAAGAAATGTACGAAAGATTGAGAAAATTCGTGTTAGAATTATTAATCTTACTTTTTCGGTCATATTTAATAATATATGTCTACAGGAAAGACTGCTACCAAAATATACTAATATATATATATATATATATATATATATATATATATATATATATATATATATATATATATATATATATATATATATATATATATATGTCGTACCTAGTAGCCAGAACACACTTCTCAGCCTACTATGCAAGGCCCGATTTGCCTAATAAGCCAAGTTTTCCTGAATTAATATATTTTCTCGAATTTTTTTCTTATGAAATGATAAAGCTACCCATTTCATTAAGTATGAGGTCAATTTTTTTTATTGGAGTTAAAATTAACGAAGATATATGACCAAACCTAACCAACCCTATCTAACCTAACCTAACCTATCCTTATAGGTTAGGTTGGGTTAGGTAGCCGAAAAAGTTAGGTTAGGTTAGGTTAGGTAGGTTAGGTAGTCGAAAAAACAATAAATCATGAAAACTTGGCGTATTAGGCAAATCGGGCCTTGCATAATAGGCTGAGAAGTGCGTTCTGGCTACTAGGTACGACATATATATATATATATATATATATATATATATATATATATATATATATATATATATATATATATATATATATATATATATATATATATATATAGATATATATATATATATATATATATATATAAACATATATATATATATATATATATATATATATATATATATATATATATATATATATATATATATATATATATATATATATATATATATATGCGAACAAGCCTGAATGGTCCCCAGGACAATATGCAACTGAAAACTCACACCCCAGAAGTGACTCGAACCCATACTCCCAGGAGCAACGCAACTGGTATGTACAAGACGCCTTAATCCACTTGACCATCACGACCGGACAAAATGAGGTGATAGCAAAGGCTATTTGAACCACCCCACCGCCGGCACTCGGATAGTAATCTTGGGCATAGCATTTTACCAAATCACCTCATTCTTTGGGGCACACGTGAGGAACACAAATGCGAACAAGCCTGAATGGTCCCCAGGACAATATGCAACTGAAAACTCACACCCCAGAAGTGACTCGAACCCATACTCCCAGGAGCAACGCAACTGGTATGTACAAGACGCCTTAATCCACTTGACCATCACGACCGGACAAAATGAGGTGATAGCCGAGGCTATTTGAACCACCCCACCGCCGGCACTCGGATAGTAATCTTGGGCATAGCAGTTTACCAAATCACCTCATTCTTTGGGGCACACGTGAGCCTCGGCTATCACCTCATTTTGTCCGGTCGTGATGGTCAAGTGGATTAAGGCATCTTGTACATACCAGTTGCGTTGCTCCTGGGAGTATGGGTTCGAGTCACTTCTGGGGTGTGAGTTTTCAGTTGCATATTGTCCTGGGGACCATTCAGGCTTGTTCGCATTTGTGTTCCTCACGTGTGCCCCAAAGAATGAGGTGATTTGGTAAAATGCTATGCCCAAGATTGCTATCCGAGTGCCGGCAGTGGGGTGGTTCAAATAGCCTCGGCTATCACCTCATTTTGTCCGGTCGTGATGGTCAAGTGGATTAAGGCGTCTTGTACATACCAGTTGCGTTGCTCCTGGGAGTATGGGTTCGAGTCACTTCTGGGGTGTGAGTTTTCAGTTGCATATTGTCCTGGGGACCATTCAGGCTTGTTCGCATTTGTGTTCCTCACGTGTGCCCCAAAGAATGAGGTGATTTGGTAAAATGCTATGCCCAAGATTACTATCCGAGTGCCGGCGGTGGGGTGGTTCAAATAGCCTCGGCTATCACCTCATTTTGTCCGGTCGTGATGGTCAAGTGGATTAAGGCGTCTTGTACATACCAGTTGCGTTGCTCCTGGGAGTATGGGTTCGAGTCACTTCTGGGGTGTGAGTTTTCAGTTATATATATATATATATATATATATATATATATATATATATATATATATATATATATATATATATATATATATATATATATATATATATATATATATATATATATATATATGTCGTACCTAGTAGCCAGAACTCACTTCTCAGCCTACTATTCAAGGCCCGATTTGCCTAATAAGCCAAGTTTTCCTGAATTAATATATTTACTATAATTTGTTTCTTATGAAATGATAAAGCTACCCATTTCTCTATGTATGAGGTCAATTTTTTTTATTAGAGTTAAAATTAACGTAGATATATGACCGAACCTAACCAACCCTACCTAACCTAACCTAACCTATATTTATAGGAAAGGTTAGGTTAGGTAGCCAAAAAAAGCTAGGTTAGGTTAGGTTAGGTAGGTTAGGTAGACGAAAAAACATTAATTCATGAAAACTTGGCTTATTAGGCAAATCGGGCCTTGAATAGTAGGCTGAGAAGTGCGTTCTGGCTATTAGGTACGACATATATATATATATATATATATATATATATCGTACCTAGTAGCCAGAACGCACTTCTCTGCCTACTATGCAAGGCCCGATTTGCCTAATAAGCCAAGTTTTCGTGAATTAATATATTTTCTCTAATTTTTTTCTTATGAAATGATAAAGCTACCTATTTTATTATGTATGATGTCAATATTTTTTATTGGAGTTAAAATTAACGTAGATATATGACCGAACCTAACCAACCCTGCCAATAACTATTTACTGTCAGTAACTATTTACTATTTATATAGTCAGACTTAACACTTTAGTGCGCGTGGCACTCGTGAAAAAAAAAGCGCCTTGTGCGCGCGGCGTTCTGGGCGCTCAAGCGTAAACACAAAAAAGTGTATAATCTTTTCACACTCCTAACATCAATTCTCGAGCTACTTTTTCATTTTGGTATCAATGCGTTGGCAATAAAATTCTCTACAAGATCATATGCATAAAATGTCACCAAAGCATTTGCTATTCCAACACGAAGATGACTCGCTGTGACACCCAAACAGGAAGTAAATGTTCATACTCTTTCGTTTGTTGCCAGCCTCACAGTCATCCTACAGCGCTTATTTTGATATCACTGAACTCGCAATAAAATTCCCCACCCAGACATATGCCTATCAATGTCTAATTATGTTTCGCACGAGTGTGGGAACTGGGCGAAGCGTTAGAAGTGATTTCAGCAGCGACGACACTGTTGTGATGCAGCGCTTTGAAAGTTT
The DNA here is from genome assembly GCF_040958095.1 of Procambarus clarkii. Lineage (NCBI taxonomy): Eukaryota > Metazoa > Arthropoda > Malacostraca > Decapoda > Cambaridae > Procambarus > Procambarus clarkii. The sequence goes on from NC_091232.1 coordinate 17,338,516, forward strand.
ATACTTATTTCACTGTCCTGACAATATTTCTCGAGCTACGTTCTCGTTCTCGAGCTACGTTCTACGTATTTCTCGAGGGGCCTCGTAGCCTGGTGGATAGCGCGCAGGACTCGTAATTCTGTGGCGCGGGTTCGATTCCCGCACGAGGCAGAAACAAATAGGCAAAGTTTCTTTCACCCTGAATGCCCCTGTTACCTAGCAGTAAATAGGTACCTGGGAGTTAGTCAGCTGTCACGGGCTGCTTCCTGGGGGTGGAGGCCTGGTCGAGGACCGGGCCGCGGGGACACTAAAAAGCCCCGAAATCATCTCAAGATAACCTCAAGATAAGATAACCCTACCTAACCTAATCTAACCTATCTCTATAGGTTAGGTTAGATTAGGTAGCCGAAAAAGTTAGGTTAGGTTAGGTTAGGTCGTCGAAAAACAATTAATTCATGAAAACGTGGCTTATTAGGCAAATCGTGCCATGTATAGTAGGCTGAGAAGTGCGTTCTGGCTACTAGGTACGACATCATGTATATATATATATGTATGTATATATATATATATATATATATATATATATATATATATATATATATATATATATATATATATATATATATATATATATATATATATGTCGTACCTAGTAGCCAGAACTCACTTCTCAGCCTACTATTCAAGGCCCGATTTGCCTAATAAGCCAAGTTTTCCTGAATTAATATATTTACTATAATTTTCTTCTTATGAAATGATAAAGCAACCCTTTTCTCTATGTATGAGGTCAATTTTTTTATATTGGAGTTAAAATTAACGTAGATATTTGACCGAACCTAACCAACCCTACCTAACCTAACCTAACCTATATTTATAGGTAAGGTTAGGTTAGGTAGCCAAAAAAAGCTAGGTTAGGTTAGGTTAGGTAGGTTAGGTAGACGAAAAAACATTAATTCATGAAAACTTGGCTTATTAGGCAAATCGGGCCTTGAATAGTAGGCTGAGAAGTGCGTTCTGGCTATTAGGTACGACATATATATAAATATATATATATATATATATATATATATATATATATATATATATATATATATATATATATATATTTATATATATATACATATATATATATATATATATATATATATATATATATATAATATATATATATATATATATATATATATATAATATAAATAATAGGGGTGGTAGGAGAGGAAAAGATTAAAGTATTCAGTGAGAATCCACAAGGTCTTCTCTGAACACTATTTATTTTCTTCTTCGAGGATGTGGGTCCCTTTAATTAAACCAGTGGTGGTACCCCTATATATATATATATATATATATATATATATATATATATATAATTTTACTGACCTCTGGTCAATGGTGTCACAGAATCATTATGTTCAACTTTGAATTGATTTACTTCTGCAGCCTTCAACTTCCTCTTGCGATCTGAAAATAAAAGTTTATATTATAATTTAATTATTAAAATTTCAGCAAAAATATGTTGGCAATATACCTTTCATGGGAGGTGTGCTTATCATGTAATGTCATGTGAATCTGGCAATAGGCAAGGAAACAAAGAATTGTTTTTATATTACATATTTATCATTTAAACTTATTCTTAGCATAGAACAGTAATATAGTATACAATATAAATATATCAGTTCAAATAATAGTGACCCCCCAAATGTATAATAATGTGCTTAAGAACCATGTATGCATGCATTTGTTTGTTAACAAAGCGCTTTCGTATCAGAGAAGGGAAGGGAAGTACTCTCAGGGGGGGGGGGGGGGGGGGGAAGTGCCAAGCCATAAAGACTATATAGCATTTGGATGGGGGTCAGGTTAAGGACGTGGGATGGCACGGGGGGAGGGAAGGAATGGTGCTCAACCATTTGGACGGTCGGGGATTGAACTCTTATCAGAGAAGACATCCATTATTAGAATAACAAGGTGCAAAACATACCCCTTACAGATTAAATCTATTTATTTATATACACGATGGAATATTGGGTACTGAGAGTATATAACATTTGTTAAGAGGTACATTGTAGCAAAATTTGAGTTGACGAAGTGGGTAGCGCAAGATACAGTGTGAGTTTGAAACACATTTAGAAACAAGGCGCCGCCGAAGGAGGCTAATTTATAAATATAAATAAATAAATAAATATGTTTATTCAGGTAATTTATTATGCACCCCGTACTCAACCAGTGAGTAGTGAAGCAAAACATAGATTGCATGGTCATAAAGTCTTAATCAGACCTCAGTGGCTATTTTTACATTATCATTTACAACTAACTTACCGTAGTGTTTGAAGGACGATGAAGCAAAGACCCAATACATGTGAAAATGTGTTATTAAACCAAATTTTGGGACGAACTTACATTTATCAAGGTTTATCAAATAGAGAGAAAGATCTGGGGGTTGATATCACACCGAACCTGTCCCCAGAGGCCCACATCAAAAGGATATCATCAGCGGCATATGTTAGATTGACCAACATAAGAACTGCCTTTAGAAAATTGTGTAAGTATATAACAGCTCAAATATCAAAGATTGACGTCTACTAGAAAGGGAAATTACATTTACTATAGAAACAGTAAAGAGCAACAAATCTTTCAATTTAAGAGATCCTACTAACCGCAAAATTATTCCTAATGAAGACAAATATAATTAATTACGAGGAGAGACTACGGGAATTAAACCTCACGTCACTGGTAGACAGAAAAGTTAGTGGGGACATTTTTTTTTTTCCAGAGAAATTCCTGCGCGGGCCCTAAGCCTCTGGCTGGCCCACTAAATGTTGCTTGTTTCTGTTTTACTTGGGCAGAGTATGAGTATTTATTACTCGTATGGTCACTTCAGTAAGATTTTGCCATATGTGTTTAACAACTTCTTTTGCTCTGTTGAATCTAAGTTGAAATCTTAATGGATTTGTAACTGTGCACTGTGTTAGATAACGTTCCAGTGGTGTGTCAGGCATTTCTCCGCAGTGCTGACATTTCCTCTCATCTTCCGGAACCTGTAAGCCTATTTCCCATACACATGGGTATCCAAGCCTGATGCGATGTAAGTGTACTTCTGTTGTTCTACTGCTCCCTTTCATCAAACTAAGTGGTTCGTAGTTGGTTGAATTCCTGTACCAACCCGCAGATCCTGATGTTGCAACTGCTGTGTTGTGGTCACTGTACATCTTTTGCATTGCTTTGTTTCTAATTACTTTCCTAATCTGTGATAGACTCTGTGGTATGTAAATGTCTACATTTCTTCTCATAGTTGCAAGTTTTGCAGCTTCGTCTGCAATGTCATTTCCTATTATTCCCACATGACTTGGCACCCAGTTGATAAGTACCCGTCGGCCTTGTCGTTTGAGTGTTTGCATTAATGATATGACATTTGTGATCAGATGTATGTTATCACATATGTGTTCTTGTTGTAAGGTTTCAATGGCGGTTCTCGAATCTGTATGTATGATAACATGTTGTCGGTGTTCAGCAAGAGCATGTTCCAAAGCCTTTTGAATGGCTAGCATCATTGTTTGTAAAGTCGAACACCCATTTGAGAGCCTCCAACTATTTACAGAGTTTCCTGCTTTAACTGTAGCTTCGGTTTCTTGTCCCTGCTGGTCTAGAGAGGGGACATGATCATCACATACAATATTCTCAGAGGAATTGATAGGGTAGATAAAGACAAACTATTTACCACATGGAGCACACGCACTAGGCGACACAGATGGAAACTGAGTGCCCAAATGAGCCGTAGAGACGTTAGAAATAATTTGTTCAATGTCAGAGTAGTAGACAAATGGAATGCATTAGGAAGTGATGTGGTGCAGGCTGACTTCATACTCAGCTTCAAGTGAAGATATGACAGAGCCCAGTAGGCTCAGGAACCTATACATCAGATGATTGGCAGTTGAGAGGCGGGACTAAAGAGCAAGAGCTCAACCCCTGCAAACACAACTAGGTAAGTACATCGATAGCATTACAGACCATTACCCCACATTTCTCCTAACTAACATTAACAAGCCACCTCTAGAAACAAGGGAGATAAGCTTTAGGCTGCACATTGAAACTGCTATAGGCAATTTTATAGCTGCTGCTGCTAATGTCAACTGGGAGTCCGAATTAGGTACCATAGGTAACCTAACAGTGCAATCTTTTCTTCAAAAAACTCTCAGCCTTTATAACACCCACTGTCCTATGCTAACAAGACAAGTTACAACTAATAGGCTAAACAATCCTTGACTTACAAAGGGAATACTTAAATCCATTAATAAAAAACATGACCTTGAGAAGAAGTATAGGTTATGAATCGTCTCCAAAGAATTTTCAAAGAATTACTCATCATTGCTATCTAAACTAATATGAAGGGCCAAAACTAAATACTACAAAGATAAATTTACCCAAACAAAGGGCAACATTTAGAAAACATGGATCACAATTTCACAAATATTGGTATCAAAGAAGATTTTAAATAACAAACCAATACTTCTGTCTAATAATGATGGTCAGCTTACAGCCTCTGATACTGCTATTGAGTTCAATAGGTTCTTCTCTTCCATTGGGTCATTCCTTGCAAAAGATATTCCATCTTCCAGTACTGATGTTCAGGACTATCTTACAGGTATCTATCCACAGTCTCTGTACCTAACGCCTGCAAATTCCATTGATGTTAATGAGACAATCCTTTCCCTTAAAACCATGTCTAGTGCCCTTGAGGAGATACCAACTTTAATTTACAAAAAAGCCTCCAAATCTTTAGCTCCTGCTATTGCATTGCTCTTCAATAAGTCACTTGAACTCCAAACCTTTCCAGATATTCTAAAAAAAAGCGAGAGTAACCCCTGTCCACAAATGTGGTGATCTCACTGTTGTTAACAAGTACAGACCTATATCAGTCCTGCCTAACTTGTCAAATATTTTTGAAAAACTAATCTACAAGGAGCTTTACTCTTATCTAGCCAAACACAATATACTTAGCTCTTGTCAATATGGCTTCAGACCCAAAAAAGCACTAACGATGCACTTATTAGTATGATTAACTTGATACATGCAGGTCTTGATAAAAGTGAGTTCCCTGTTGGGTTATTTGTGGACCTGCGGTCTAGGGAACTAGCTTGAGAGTACCCAGTGAGGGGTTAGAATCCTCCTCTTGGCTACCACTCTTTTTTTCCAGTGATAGTTTCAGAGGGTTGACCAAAACACAGCATGAGGAAAATATTTTAATATAATCCAGTTTTATTGTATTAAAAGACAAAAGTATATGCATATAAAATATTAGTTTAGTTTATTTATTATGCACAACATACCCATCCTGTGGGTGGCAGTGGAAATTTTTAGAGGCACATAATGGGCTTATGAATGAACAACAAAATTCATGTAGTTAAGCATCTCTGTCACCAAGCAACATAATTTGTGTGGTCAATTCATGTAACCAAGCAACAGGATAATTGTAAGTAATTTTATAAGGAAAATATAAAAAATTGAAGAGCCTATCTTGTATCTATTTGTTACACCCAGAAATCACAATAGCGTATGCCTCGAATGAACTATTATTAAGGTCAGTTGAACGCCCGGTTGGAATTCTTTTGCCATGTCGTAGCACAGTCCATTAAGGCGCATCTGGGATCCTCTCGGACATAAGTTCGAACCCTCATCATGGCTCTTGAGGTTTTGTTTCTTTGTATCTATTCATTTTCTAAATATATGTCTTCATCTTCATCATTTTCTAAGAGCTCCAAGAAAGGCTCATAGACCTCATTTGGCTAGTAGGAGCTAAATAAATGTTTGGCTTCAGTGAGCTTGTCAGCATACTGCTTTTGACCTTGCTTCAAAAGAGCCAATAATCCACATTTCTCTTTTACTGATAGAATTGGGTTTTCAATGGTGTATGTTTAGAATCCTGGAATATAATATTTAAAACCTCTTAGGGTAAATTATATACTGTACCTATTTAGTTGTATATAATGCAAATATCTAAAAGTATCGATTAAGTAAAACAGGATACAAATAATAATTAAAGCCATATTCTCCACAGTACAACTCTTGAAAATGGAAGTGTTTTATACTTGAAATCTGAAAGGTGATGGCAATATTACTCTTACTAATTGAACATATTAAAGTGGGTTGAGTGTTTTGAAGATCTAAATTGCAAAAAAATATTTTGAATTTCTTACCTTGCAGAGACATGAAGGGAAAGAATCATAGTGTAATTCTTGAATATACTCGGATAGTTTTTCATGTTTTTTTTTGTAGTACTGTAACCATGTTATCATTTCTTGAATGGTAAGTGATTCCTCCTCTTTACATCTCTTCTGGAGCTCAAAAGTTTCCACTGCATTTCTTTTTTCAGTCAGGGACACTATAATGCAAAATTTACCTTTAAAAAAATTTACCTTTAAAAAACAAACTCAATTTAATAATATTGCAGTCTTTCCATATATAAAAGTACAATTAATACAAATAATATATAAATATTTGATACAATTTAATAAATCTTTGAAAATATTGAGACAATTAACGAATCATTAGATCTTGTTTATATACCACTAGTGTTTTGATGAAGTAATAAATTGTACAACGGAAGGATGTCAGTTAAAACATCTGCTGCAGACAAATCCTGATGATTCTGATTGTAGATTTTTATGAGATCTCGTAGTTTTTTTTCTTAACTTCATTTTGTTTCTCAATACAGCTCTCATTTTAGATGAAACTGTAAAGTTTCAGGTTGTTATCAAATATATGACTTGCTTCAACAGTGTTTTACATAGAAAAACTAATTTAACAACTGAGTATAATGTTTGAAGCAGGGGATGTCACGTTGTAAATAAAATATACTGTAAATGAAACTTGACTGCATAGAAAATACAGCTAAGAGAAAAATAAATATAGGTTTCAGTGAACAAACAAAAAAGCAATTAATGTCTCCCTGCATAAGTGGTAATCTGATTTTTGCAAAGCCTTATATTCTCTCCAAATTCCTCGATGGTATGCTCAATGTTGTTGGCAGAGAATCTGTTATTTAAAGATCTTGCAATGATCAGTAATTCTGATCTCCACTTATCAATCACAGATTCTGGGAAGTTAAGCCTGTGAATCTCATTTGAAACTGCTGCAGCTGTCTCTGTGCCATATTTAAAAATAAATGCAATCATATTTATTGTAAAATCTATGTACAGAGTTACACAAAGTCTTTTGCACTCTCCTTAGGGCTTTGTCAAGGTCTGAGTATGTGTTTCTCAGACTCAGACCTTGACAAAGCACCAAGGAGTGTGTGAAAGACTTGGTGTAATTCTGTACATAAATTTCACAAATAAACAAGTGGGTTTTTATCCAATGTTACTATGTCTATGAGAAGACATTACCATTATTATCTTATAATATGATTAAAAACAAATTAAAAACACGTATATATACTTGATTCATTGTATAGAACAAGTGTCTTGAATATACCCAACACTCCAATCTAAAAAAGTTTAAATTCATATGTTAATACCTTTCTGAATCTGGCAACTAATGCCCGAGTCATTCCATTAATTTTTCTGTGATTCCAAAAGAGAGCCCCCCTCTGTCAGTTCTTCTGTACGCGTTGTGGAAATAAATTTAGTTATTCATTAACATCTTAATACTGTGTGTCCCAAAATACTGATTGGAAAATATGAGGATAATGATATTGATGCTGTATTAAGTGTAATGAATTCATTGTTATTTCAGAGGAAACAAAGAGCTCAAAAATAGTGGTAGAGTAATTAAATAAGAATAAAAATATCAGGATGTGGAAAAAGCGTAAAAACAGGACAACTTGATTTTTCAAACAAAGATTATACATGCTTACGTTGGTTGCAAATCAGTATATTGCTACTTTTCATGAGCCAAAAGGCCTTTCTGGCGTTTCCTATATTATATTATTTTATAACATTATTTGGATACATATAGCCATCAAATATTACAATTGCACTGATCAGATTGCAAGGTTAGTAGACTCTTCAGAGGTTGCATGGCCTCTGGTAGGTAAAGAAAGGTAAAACGCCATGCAACCTCTGAAGAGTCAACTAACACAACACATGTACCCCCTATTAGACTATTTTACAGGAACTTCTTTTCGACAGCTCATAAAACGGAGGAAAGGGTCCTGAAAGATATTGTTGATAGGAACGTAATCCCTACAGACAAAAATCAGAAAATACAATTAACGATTTACTATAAAACCAAAAAATTGGCCAGCCTACTCATGAAAAACTCTCCAGACACAAAGCAGAACGCTTTAAAAGAGACCAATGTCGTCTATGCCTTCAAATGCCCACTTGGGGACTGTAAGCCCCAAAGAACTCAGTATATAGGCAAGATAATAATGTCTCCTTTCCAGGCGATTAACAATGCATAAACAACCGAGCTCCATAAAGGAACATATAACCTCCTCTCACAACTAGACCATCACCAGAGAAATCTTAATAAACAACACAGAAATCATCGATAGATACAGCGATAGCAGGCGGCTCGACATCTGCGAGGCACAACACATCAAAAAGTCAACACCAGCAACCAACAGTCAATTAATGCACAACTATATTCTACCTACTTCAAGACTCCGAACCAATATCGAAGCATCAAGAGGAAGTATTGGCCAATAGGCCCTCTGCAGTTACTTCCATTCTTATGCTCTCATATCCAATTAATACCCATAGTTTCGTGTTTTGTCTTGGGTTTGTCACAAGTTTGTTCACCTCATCCAAAACTGTTGTACCATATCACCTCAGCCAAATTGGAGTATAAGTATGACGGATTAGAGTATTTTCAGGTTACAGTTGTGTGTGTAAACTAAAGTCTTTTGAAAATGTAATATGTTATATATATATATATATATATATATATATATATATATATATATATATATAACTGAAAACTCACACCCCAGAAGTGACTCGAACCCATACTCCCACAACTGGTATGTACAGGGACGCCTTAATCCGCTTGACCATCACGACCGGACATAAGGAAGTGATAGCCGAGGCTATATGAACCACTTCCCCGCCGGCACTCGGATGGTAATCTTGGGCATAGCATTTTATCAAATCACCTCATTCTTTGGGGCACACGTGAGGAACACAAATGCAAACAAGCCTGAATGGTCCCCAGGACTATATACAACTGAAAACTCACACCCCAGAAGTGACTCGAACCCATACTCCCACAACTGGTATGTACAGGGACGCCTTAATCCGCTTGACCATCACGACCGGACATAAGGAAGTGATAGCCGAGGCTATATGAACCACTTCCCCGCCGGCACTCGGATGGTAATCTTGGGCATAGCATTTTATCAAATCACCTCATTCTTTGGGGCACACGTGAGGAACACAAATGCAAACAAGCCTGAATGGTCCCCAGGACTATATACAACTGAAAACTCACACCCCAGAAGTGACTCGAACCCATACTCCCACAACTGGTATGTACAGGGACGCCTTAATCCGCTTGACCATCACGACCGGACATAAGGAAGTGATAGCCGAGGCTATATGAACCACTTCCCCGCCGGCACTCGGATGGTAATCTTGGGCATAGCATTTTATCAAATCACCTCATTCTTTGGGGCACACGTGAGGAACACAAATGCAAACAAGCCTGAATGGTCCCCAGGACTATATACAACTGAAAACTCACACCCCAGAAGTGACTCGAACCCATACTCCCACAACTGGTATGTACAGGGACGCCTTAATCCGCTTGACCATCACGACCGGACATAAGGAAGTGATAGCCGAGGCTATATGAACCACTTCCCCGCCGGCACTCGGATGGTAATCTTGGGCATAGCATTTTATCAAATCACCTCATTCTTTGGGGCACACGTGAGGAACACAAATGCAAACAAGCCTGAATGGTCCCCAGGTTTCATATAGCCTCGGCTATCACTTCCTTATGTCCGGTCGTGATGGTCAAGCGGATTAAGGCGTCCCTGTACATACCAGTTGTGGGAGTATGGGTTCGAGTCACTTCTGGGGTGTGAGTTTTCAGTTGTATATAGTCCTGGGGACCATTCAGGCTTGTTTGCATTTGTGTTCCTCACGTGTGCCCCAAAGAATGAGGTGATTTGATAAAATGCTATGCCCAAGATTACCATCCGAGTGCCGGCGGGGAAGTGGTTCATATAGCCTCGGCTATCACTTCCTTATGTCCGGTCGTGATGGTCAAGCGTGATTAAGGCGTCCCTGTACATACCAGTTGTGGGAGTATGGGTTCGAGTCACTTCTGGGGTGTGAGTTTTCAGTTGTATATAGTCCTGGGGACCATTCAGGCTTGTTTGCATTTGTGTTCCTCACGTGTGCCCCAAAGAATGAGGTGATTTGATAAAATGCTATGCCCAAGATTACCATCCGAGTGCCGGCGGGGAAGTGGTTCATATAGCCTCGGCTATCACTTCCTTATGTCCGGTCGTGATGGTCAAGCGGATTAAGGCGTCCCTGTACATACCAGTTGTGGGAGTATGGGTTCGAGTCACTTCTGGGGTGTGAGTTTTCAGTTGTATATAGTCCTGGGGACCATTCAGGCTTGTTTGCATTTGTGTTCCTCACGTGTGCCCCAAAGAATGAGGTGATTTGATAAAATGCTATGCCCAAGATTACCATCCGAGTGCCGGCGGGGAAGTGGTTCATATAGCCTCGGCTATCACTTCCTTATGTCCGGTCGTGATGGTCAAGCGGATTAAGGCGTCCCTGTACATACCAGTTGTGGGAGTATGGGTTCGAGTCACTTCTGGGGTGTGAGTTTTCAGTTGTATATAGTCCTGGGGACCATTCAGGCTTGTTTGCATTTGTGTTCCTCACGTGTGCCCCAAAGAATGAGGTGATTTGATAAAATGCTATGCCCAAGATTACCATCCGAGTGCCGGCGGGGAAGTGGTTCATATAGCCTCGGCTATCACTTCCTTATGTCCGGTCGTGATGGTCAAGCGGATTAAGGCGTCCCTGTACATACCAGTTGTGGGAGTATGGGTTCGAGTCACTTCTGGGGTGTGAGTTTTCAGTTGTATATAGTCCTGGGGACCATTCAGGCTTGTTTGCATATATATATATATATATATATATATATATATATATATATATGCAATTGACGATCACAAAACACTGATCATTTTATGCGGAAAATCCACAGAGAAATATGAAATGAGGTAAACGTTTCGGCTTGTTAAAGCCTTTGTCAACACCAGACTGACTAAGGAGACGGGAGAAGGGGGAGGATATATAGGCCGACACCTGACCAACCCATCCCTAGGGAAAGAATTAACCAAAAACAGGTATAGCTTAGCTTAGAATGGTCAAAGAGGATTAAGCGGTCAGAGAATAAGGAAGAAAGATTAAAGAAAAGCCTCATGAACACACAATATATGAATATACAATTATAATGAGACATTGTAAGCCTCTCTATCAGAGTTGTTTCTTAAACTGTTGTGCAATATTATAACTTAAAAATGGATCAAGTTTGTACATACCAGTACTAACATCAAGAAGATTTGGACACTGACTGATTAGAGCAGACTCAATCAAATTCCATTCCACGAAGTCTGGTGTTGACAAAGGCTTTAACAAGCCGAAACGTTCACCTCATTTCATATTTCTCTGTGGATTTTCCGCATATATATATATATATATATATATATATATATATATATATATATATATATATATATATATATATATATATATATGCAATTGATATATTATATATATATATATATATATATATATATATATATATATGATATATTATATATATATATATATATATATATATATATATATAAATAAATAAATATATATATATATATATATATATATATATATATATATATATATATATATATATATATATATATATATATATATACATATATATATATATATATATATATATATATATATATATATATATATATATATATATATATATATATATATGTATTGTGACGGTAACGCGTTGGTGTTCGGCTGTTCAAAAGCTAGGGGTATGGCCTCGTCACTTATAGAAACAAAAAATAGAAAATCTGGAACTTCGTCTGTGGTAAGGTAAAGGGAAGACACACAAAACACAAGTAAATTTAACAATGAGATTTTAATTACGTTAGAAAAAGCAAAACATGAATAAAATGGACATAAAATTTGTATCATAAAATCAATCAATCAAAATAATAAGAATAATCAAATGACAAAATGAAAAGTTACGTTAAGACAAGTGAGTAATAACAAGTGTATAACAATCAATGTAAATATTGGTGCAGGAATATTGGCTTTAAGCTACCACCATTCTTAGTACACGTAAGCCACAGCTTAGTCTACCAACGAGACGTGTTAACTTGATGAAAGCACTGAATATTCTGAGAGCTGAGGTCGTGGTGGACCCAGACATCAGGTAGTGTGGTGGGTGGAGGGCAGGTGCAACTGGACCCGCAGCCAATCAGCGATGAGCAGGCGACAGACAGGTAGTTTGGCGGTTCGAGGTGGAGCAGGTGTTCCTGGTTGCATACGTTTTGCGCTCTGGCAAACCTTGCTGGTGTAGTTGTTGGATATTTCTTCCATATTAGTTTTCTATAGATTTATATCGACGAATTTTGGAGGGAAGAGCAGGCTCAATCTCTTGAAGGAGATTATCGTCACAATATATATATATATATATATATATATATATATATATATATATATATATATATATATATATATATATATATATATATATATATATATGTCGTATCTAGTAGCCAGAACGCACTTCTCAGCCTACTATGCAAGGCCCGATTTGCCTAATAAGCCAAGTTTTCATGAATTAATGTTTTTTCGACTACCTAACCTAAACTAACTTTTTCGGCTACCTAACCTAACCTAACTATAGAGATAGGTTAGGTTAGGTTAGGTAGGGTTGGTTAGGTTCTGTCATATATCTACGTTAATTTTAACTCCAATATAAAAAAATTGACCTCATACATAATGAAATGGGTAGCTTTATCATTTCAGAAGAAAAAAGTTAGAGAAAGTATATTAATTCAGGAAAACTTCGCTTATTAGGCAAATCGGGCCTTGCATAGTAGGCTGAGCAGTGCGTTCTGGCTGCTAGGTACGACATATATATATATATATATATATATATATATATATATATATATATATATATATATATATATGTCGTACCTAGTAGCCAGAACGCACTTCTCAGCCTACTATTCAAGGCCCGATTTGCTTAATAAGCCAAGTTTTCATGCATTAATTGTTTTTCGACTACCTAACCTACCTAACCTAACCTAACCTAACTTTTTCGGTTACCCAACCTAACCTAACCTATAAAGATAGTTTAGGTTAGGTTAGGTTCGGTCATATATCTACGGTAATTTTAACTCCAATAAAAAACAATTGACCTCATACATAATGAAATGGGTAGCTTTATCATTTCATAAGAAAAAATTTAGAGAAAATATATTAATTCAGGAAAACTTGGCTTATTAGGCAAATCGGGCCTTGCATAGTAGGCTGAGAAGTGCGTTCTGGCTACTAGGTACGACATATATATATATATATATATATATATATATATATATATATATATATATATATATATATATATATATATATGTCGTACCTAATAGCCAGAACGCACTTCTCAGCCTACTATGCAAGGCCCGATTTGCCTAATAAGCCAAGTTTTCTTGAAATAATTGTTTTTCGACTACCTAACCTACCTAACCTAACCTAACCTAACTTTTTCGGCTACCTAACCAAACCTAACCTATAAAGATAGGTTAGGTTAGGTTAGGTAGGGTTGGTTAGGTTCGGTCATATATCTACGTTAATTTTAACTCCAATAAAAAAAAATTGACCTCATACATAATGAAATGGTTAGGTTTAACATTTCATAAGAAAACAAATTGAAAAAATATATTAATTCAGGAAAACTTGGCTTATTAGGCAAATCGGGCCTTGCATAGTAGGCCAAAAAGTGAGTTCTGGCTACTAGGTACGACATATATATATATATATATATATATATATATTTATATATATATATATATATATATATATATATATATAAATATATATATATATATATATATATATATATATACATATATATATATATATATATATATATATATATATATATATATATATATATATATATATATATAAAATATATATATATATATATATATATATATATATATATAAAATATATATATATATATATACATATATATATATATATATATATATATATATATATATATATATATATATACATATATATATGTTGTAACTAGTAGCCAGAACGTCATACTCGGCCTACTATGCAAGGACAGAATTGCCTAATAAGCCAAGTTCTTCAGAATTTATATTTTTTTCAACATTTTTTTCTTATGAAATGATCAAGCTATCTATTTCATTATGTATGAGTTAATTTTTTTTAAACTTGAGTTAAAAATAACGTAGATATATGACCAAACCTAACCAACCCTACCTAACCAATCCTAACCTAAACTAACACAATTAAATCAATAATTTATGTTCTTATTATAATATAATAATAATATTTCAAATAAGCTAATTGGAAACAATTTATTGAAGAAAAAGAAAATCTCTCTGCTTTTTAGGCAAATCGGGCCTTGTTTATTGTTTGCAGGTTATAGTTATGTGTATGTGTAAACTAAAAATCTTTGAAAATGTAATAAGTTATTACGAAACGCGTTCAAGTGTCACGTCAGACTAGAAATAAAAATGAATTTTGGAGAATTGATTTTTCAATTACCATCAACAGTGAAAAGAAACATAAGAAATATTGGGAAAATTGGTGTTAGAATTAATAATCTTACTTTTTCGGTCATATTTAATAATATATGTCTACAGGAAAGACTGCTACCAATATATATATATATATATTTATATATATATATATATATATATATATATATATATATATATATATATATATAAATATATATATATATAAATATATATATATATATATATATATATATATATATATATATATATATATATATATATATATATATATATATATATTTTATTAAATATGACCGAAAAAGTAAGATTAATAATTCTAACACGAATTTTCTCAATCTTTCGTACATTATGCTTCACTGTTGGAGGTAAATCAAAAATCACTTCTCCAAAATTCATTTTTATTTTTATTTATTTTTATTTTTATTTCTAGTCTATATATATATATATATATATATATATATATATATATATATATATATATATATATATATATATATATATATATATATATAACGTTTAATCACCTTTTTGCATTATTATTTTTGTATCAACCCATGTATATCTTGTAACCATCAAATGCATAATAAAGCACAATAAATAAAAAAGGAAGGGGGTGGTAGGAGAAAAGCACACAGAAACTGTATTGGAGGGGATCTAAACATTCCCTCTAATGCGTTATGCGTGGTTTCCTCCGAGGCTATGGGTCCCCCTTCTTCCAGCTAGAGGTGGTACTTCATTCCTATATATATATATATATATATATATATATATATATATATATATATATATATATATATATATATATATATATATATATATATATATTTATATATATATATATTTATATATATATATATATATATATATATATATATATATATATATATATATATATATATATATATATATATATATTAGTATATTTTGGTAGCAGTCTTTCCTGTAGACATATATTATTAAATATGACCGAAAAAGTAAGATTAATAATTCTAACGAGAATTTTCTCGATCTTTCGTACAGTTCTTTTCACTGTTGGTGGTAATTCAAAAATCAATTCTCCAAAATTCATTTTTATTTCTAGTCTGACGCGACACTTGAGCGCGTTTCGTAAAACTTATTACATTTTCAAAGACTTTAGTTTACACATGAGCCTAGAACCCAGTTCCTTCAAAAAACTGGTAGCACTTTTACCCCAGGCGCCGAGTGTCTCAGAAGCAATGGGGACAAAATTGTAGTGGTGATCCAGTTCTCTATACTTATGGGATTTGGTTGCTTCCCTGTGGGTGGCAGCGCCACCTGGTTGTGCAACACTGAGGTTAATGTAGGTGTTAGCCAGGGTTGATACGCACGTGTAGTCCCATACCAACTGCTTGTCATTCTTCCAGGGGTTCACTGTGATACCATCTGGGCGACCAATATGAGCATCAGATTTACGGGGCGCTAGGTAACGGGGCTCTCTTTCAGCTGGGCATCCAGCTGTGGTGTGGCTCCTCTTGATGATGTCATTAACTTCACTGTGCCTCGAGTGCCATCCCCCTGTGCTTTGGCAGAGTAGGCCATGGTGGCCGTACCTGTCAGCCACCACCTCGCCGCAAATACACCTATATCTGGTGTGGATTGGGGCAGCAAGGCGGAGGGCCACAGCAATTCGGAGGGCGTGTGGTGTGAGACGCGTGCCAGTTGCCAACATTGGGGTTGCTAACAGGAAATCCCCTGCATGTGGTGCTGCTACTGCTGTGAGGCGAGCAATGTTGTGTTGTGTTGTTGCGGCACAACAACACCAACACAACAACATATACAACACATATATACATATACACAACAACATATATATATATATATATATATATATATATATATATATATATATATATATATATATATATATATATATATATATATATATATATATATATATTATTAAATATGACCGAGAAAGTAAGATTAATAATTCTAACACGAATTTTCTCAATCTTTCGTACATTACGCTTCACTGTTGGAGGTAAATCAAAAATCACTTCTCCAAAATTCATTTTTATTTCTAGTCTGACGCGACACGGGCGCGTTTCGTAAAACTTATTACATTTTCAAAGACTTCACAAATACACAACTGATTAGAACTTGCGTTTCCCTGATTTTATATCTACATTTGAGTGAGGTGGGAAGGGTGATGTGGCATTACATTTGAGTGAGGTGGGAAGGGTGATGTGGCATTAACACAAGACAGAACACTAGGGGATATTAATAGGGTATTAAAAGTATCAACACAAGACAGAACAGAAACAATGGGTATTGAATAGAAGTGTTTGTAGAAAGCCTATTGGTCCATATTTCTTGATGCTTCTATATTGGAGCGGAGTCTTGAGGTGGGTAGAATATAGTTGTGCAATAATTGGCTGTTGATTGCTGGTGTTGACTTCTTGATGTGTAGTGCCTCGCAAACGTCAAGCCGCCTGCTATCGCTGTATCTATCGATGATTTCTGTGTTGTTTACTAGGATTTCTCTGGCGATGGTTTGGTTATGGGAAGAGATTATATGTTCCTTAATGGAGCCCTGTTGTTTATGTTGTTGTTTACATAAGCAACAGGGCTCCATTAAGGAACATATAATCTCTTCCCATAACCAAACCATCGCCAGAGAAATCCTAGTAAACAACACAGAAATCATCGATAGATACAGCGATAGCAGGCGGCTTGACGTTTGCGAGGCACTACACATCAAGAAGTCAACACCAGCAATCAACAGCCAATTATTGCACAACTATATTCTACCCACCTCAAGACTCCGCTCCAATATAGAAGCATCAAGAAATATGGACCAATAGGCTTTCTACAAACACTTCTATTCAATACCCATTGTTTCTGTTCTGTCTTGTGTTGATACTTTTAATACCCTATTAATATCCCCTAGTGTTCTGTCTTGTGTTAATGCCACATCACCCTTCCCACCTCACTCAAATGTAATGCCACATCACCCTTCCCACCTCACTCAAATGTAGATATAAAATCAGGGAAACGCAAGTTCTAATCAGTTGTGTATTTATGAAGTCTTTGAAAATGTAATAAGTTTTACGAAACGCGCCCGTGTCGCGTCAGACTAGAAATAAAAATGAATTTTGGAGAAGTGATTTTTGATTTACCTCCAACAGTGAAGCGTAATGTACGAAAGATTGAGAAAATTCGTGTTAGAATTATTAATCTTACTTTTTCGGTCATATTTAATAATATATGTCTACAGGAAAGACTGCTACCAAAATATACTAATATATATATATATATATATATATATATATATATATATATATATATATATATATATATATATATATATATATATATATATATATATATACAGACTTGCCTAATAACCGCAAGCCGAAGTTTATAATTTTTTATTATAAATTTATATAAAAACTCAACCCATCAGGAGACTCGAACCCTGGCCCACAGTGTGGCAGGTACACACTGTATCCACTGCACCATACTTCAAAGCCATAAGAGGGGTAGGAATTCTGGGGTATATAACCAACTGAATTCCATTACTCTCCCAGGCAATGAGATGATGAGGGACCTCTGGTGTTCTTTAATCGAGCCCTGTTAAAACTCGGTGTAAATGATTAATGCATAAACTGGCCTAATAACCGCAAGCTAAAGTTTATAACTTTTTAACACTCAACCCACCAGGAGACTCGAACCCTGGCCCACAGAGTAGCAGGTACACACTGTATCCACTGCACCATACTTCAAAACCATAGGAGAGGTAGGAATTCTGGGGTATTTAACCAACAGAATTCCATTACTCTCCCAGAGTAATTCCATTACTCTCTGTGGGCCAGGGTTCGAGTCTCCTGGTGGGTTGAGTGTTAAAAAGTTATAAACTTCAGCTTGAGGTTATTAGGCAAGTCTGTGCATTAAGCATTTACACCGAGTTTTCCCACATAACAGGGCTCGATTAAAGAACACCAGAAATCCCTCATCATCTCATTGCCTGGGAGAGTAATGGAATTCTGTTGGTTAAATACCCCAGAATTCCTACCCCTCTTATGGCTTTGAAGTATGGTGCAGTGGATACAGCAACCCGCTCTCACACAAGACAGCACATATATGACTTAATGCTTAAAGACAAAGTGTTTAATAAGAATTAGCACTTTAATGCGCGCGGTCCCCGTGAAAAAAAAAAATAGTGCATTGTGCGCAAGGCGTTTTGGGCTCTTGAGCGTAAACACCAAACAGTGTGTAATCTTTTCACTCTCCTGACACCAATTCTCGAGCTACGTATTTCATTTTGGTAAGAATGTGTTGGCAATAAAATTCTCTACAAGATCATATGTATAAAATGTAACCAAAGCATTAGCTATTCCACCACGAAATAAATAAAAACGTAGATCACTCGCCGTACGCACAAACAGCAACCAAATGTTCATACTCTTTTGTTTGTTGTCAACTCCACATTAGTCTTACAGCGTTAAATTTTATATCACTGAACTTGCCATAAAATTTTCTACAGAGACATATGCATATAAATGTAGAATCATGATCGCGGCCCACACAAGAGTGTGTGAAGTGGGCGATTACCCTCGTTGTGTCACCAACTCAATAGTCTCTCCTCTAAGTTACAACTGAACTGAATAATACAGGAGAAGATGCCCATTGGGGCGAGCCTTGAAGTGGGGACAGCTGAAGAGTAGTCGGTGAGAGGAAATGCTGAAGTTGAAGAAAAAGTGCCAGGGCTAAACCCAGCTGCGTGGCAATACGTCGATGCTGCAAACAACCCAACAACTGGCTAGGCTTGGAGGCGGGTCTGGAAGGCGGCGGTGGCAGTGCTTCAGCATTCAAGGTGGAAACAATCTTTCTTCATGTGGTGTCTTCTTCTTCTTCAATTTGGTGTTTCTTCTTTCTTCTTGCTTCGAGTAATCATTTGATGTTTGTAATCGGCGTAGTCTGGTGGGAAAAGGTCCTTTGACAATGTGGTTTCGTCGCATTCAACGAAGATTACTTCGTTCTTTAGTGTGTACTTTAAGTTTGGATCATTCAGCAGGCATTCCGCATACCTTGTGTTGAGTATTTTGCTGGAGAGGCGTCTGTATTCGGGAGTTCCAAGTGTAAGTTGTTCACGTTGATCATATAGTGCGGAGACTCTTGGAGACTCCTGTGTTGCTGGAGATGGTGATTGTGCTTCAACGTCAATCGAGGCAGTAGAGTCATCATCGGAAAACAAGTGTTGGTTTTCAGAAGCATCAGGTGTAGGTACCTGTGAAGCTGGTGTAGTCTCAGGTGCGGCTGGTGTATTTTCTGGTGAAGCTGGTGAAGTTGGTGCAGTCTCAGGTACCACTGGAGAAGTAGATGGTTCGTCTGGAGTAGTAGCAGTGTGCAAGGATGTTGCAGAGTCTGTATCAGGTTGCACAGGGTGGGCGTCAGCAGACAGGATATCTGCCAATGGAGTTGAAGAGATGGTGATGCTGATGTTAGAAGCAGAAGTGGTATTTGTTGCTGAAGTCGTAGCATTGGTGTTGGCTGAGGCTGTTGTTGTGAAGAGCTCGTCACGAACAGTAAATGTTGGTAAACCGTTGTCAGCGTACATAATGTTCAGAATTCGTACAAATTCCTTGGTGTTCGTGCCTGCAATCATTTCAGCAGTGCGGATGAGTCCCATTATGACGTTGTGGTTCCTGTTAGGGAGCAGCATCTGGTGTGGTGAGGGCTGGCTTGTTGATTCAGCAGAGTAAACTTGTGGCTGTCGCTGCTGCGTCGATGATTGGTTGGCGGGCTGGGACCCAGGGCCCCAATGGGATGCAGTCTGTGCAGAAGCTCCGCCCCCTCCCGGAAGCAGAGGAAAGTTGGCGGCTTGCACGTTGAATGTTGACGGTTCTCGTCGTGTGGTGTTGGCTTGCCTGGCTTCGGTCATCTTCTGTATTTCTTGACGTCTTTGTGGACACTCAGCAGAGACGGCAGTATGGTGACCTTGGCAGAGAAGGCATTTGAGGAAGTCGCTGGTGCATTGTTTGAAGTGGTGACTCTCGGCGCACTTGCTGCACCGTTGGTCCTGAGATGGGCAATTTTTAGTGAAGTGCTCATAACTATAGCACTTAAAACACTGTCGTAGCTGGTAGTAATGTTCTCTTGTTATTTGTCGGGGTGTACAAGCGAGGCCGAAGCACCGGAAGCCGTTGGTGGTAGCAGAGGTAGCTTCCTCAGGCGAGGTGAAGGTGACCTTCATAGTGGAGAGGTGGCTGTCCTGCACAGGGATGAATTTTACGGTGACTGCAGTCAAGGAAGGGTTATCTTCGGTTATGCTGGTGGCGACGTCAGTGGTAGCTTTTTCGGAGATGAGGGAGCTCACTCTCCTTACGAAAACAGTCCTGGCTGCGAGGTAGTGTCGTGGTGGGGTGAGGAACATGTGCGCCTCCTCGAGAGCAGTGAGGTGAATGGGGTTAAAGAGGCGTTGTACGGCCTCGGCACTGCTGAACAGCAGTTGAGGGAGTCCATCATCGTTGAGTACGACGTCCAGGGGTGCAACATTGGTTGTAGTGGTGATCAAATCCGATATCTCTGATCGAGTAGGGGTCTGGTTCCCTCTGAATCGTACCTTGATTCGGTAGATCATGGCTCTAATCGTTGCTGCCTAATGTTTACCCACCCGGCAGTGCTGGGTGCAGGAGAGCCTGATCTAGAGGGTTGCACTTTCCTTAAGAGGTCTCCCGTCTCTTACCGGTTTAATGCACCGGATCAGGGTGGGGTCTGACCTCTTAAAGCAAAGTACTCTGTATGACATGTGCCTATTAGAAAAAAACGAAAAGTTAATGGCAAACATTTTCATACTAACCCCAAGTCGATCGAATAAGAATTGGATTTTATGTTTTTTTTAGATCGGTCGGCTATTTACGACGCGGGGGAAGAACCCGCATAAGCAAACCCGCCGTGTATGTACGACGCGGTCCCCGTAAAGTACTAAGTACATATGTGGTATATTCCAAGTTACATTTTTTTCAAGGCCCAAACTCTTCCTCACATACCAATTTACGTCTCACAGTACCGTCCATCGCTGTAGACAGCAGAATAGTCGTGATTGGTTCAATTATAATGAAAATTGTAGTTTTCAGATCCCACATGGGTTGTGAAATTTACCTACTGTTGTCCATGCTCTTAGAATATTACAGATCAGCTACATCCTATTGAAGGTTCATAGTTTTGTTTTGAGAAATATTAGTTGTTCTTAGTAAATTATAATAAGCACTATAAATTATTACATAAAATAATAGTGCTTCACCAATCAACATTATATACACTAGTTTGTGCCCTGGTGATGCTCTATTACTCCCTCATCTATCCATATCTCAACTATGGTATTTGTGCTTGGGGTTCTACTACCCAAAATCGTTTACGTCCTCTAATTACTCAACCCAAAGCTGCTATTAGGACAATATCCAACTCTGGGCCCAGACATCACTCGGTACCCCTACTCAAATCTCTGAATATGTTAGATATTAAGTCCCTGCACATTCTCTCATGTGTATTATACATATATAAAACGCTGAACTGTAATGCCAATCCTGATCTCAAAAGCTTCATTGAAGGTTGTAACAGAACCCATGAGCACCACACCAGAAACAAATACAGTTTTGATATTCCAGAAGTACATCTTAATCAAACTAGAAATGCTCTAAAAATCAAGGGACCCAGAATGTGGAATGACCTTCCCAATCATGTTAAAGCATGTACCTCTCTCAACCAGTTTAAGATAAAATACTAAGCACTACCTAATAAATTCCCTGTAACCTACCTTACCTCTATATTGTCAACCCATGACTGCTTTTTTAAATATCGCTGTTTGTCGACCTAATTGTATTTGTGCTGCTTTTTCTGCCATGTTCCCCCCTTTTTTATTTTTATTTGTTTTCAACACATTTTATACTTTAATCTCAATTAGTATTAATTTTTAGTTTTTAATGTTTTTCCTGCCCGAAACGCGTTGCGTAATAGTGGCTTCAGGCATTGTATGTACTAGCTCTATCTATAAATCTATCAATTTTTGTAAAACCTCTTGTATAAATGTACTTTACCTGAATAAACATTTATTTATTTATTATTATTATTTATAACTACACCCATAGGACGCATATGGTGTCCACTACCGTCCACAGGGCGGGTATTGGATCCATTACCGACCACAATACGCTTATGGTGTCAAGTACCGCCCACAGGATAGGTATGGGGTCCACTACTGCCCACAGGATGGGTTTTGGGGCTACTATCATCCACAGAATGGGTAAGGGGTACACTACCGCCCACAGGGTGGGTGTGGGGTCCACTACTGGCTACAGGATGGCTATGGGCTCACTACCACCCACAGGATGGGTATGGGGTCCACCTCCGCCTGTAGGATGGGTATGGGGTCCACTATCGCTCACAGGATACGTATGGGATCCACAACCGCCCACAGGGTGGATATGGGGGCCACGTCCATCCACAGGATGGGTATATGTTCCACTACCGCCCACAGAATGAGTATGGGTTCCACTAACGCTCAGAAGATGGGTATAAGGGGGCCACTTGTGGGGTTTTTCTTTTTTGCTTTCACGACTGCAATGCGTACGTCGCCAATGTACATGTGGCAGACGCTTCACGAAGCTGTCGGAATTTGCAGAATAGAAAATACGAGAGCAACCGTACAGGGCCTGGGAGCAAGGTCGAGTTAGAGTCCTTGAGGGGTCTCTTCTCAGACTAGTCTCACCTGGTCCTGCTTCACGTTGATCGTTGGAATCTCCTCAATGATTTAACACTTTAAGGGACTCCTAGGGTCCTCATCACATTTTTAGTTTAGTGAATAATAGGCAACTCGGTGTTGAAGACACTTAGAGCTGAAGGCTTGAGTAATATTGGCAGTATTCAGAAGTGATTCAACGGAAACACCGCATAAAGCTTAACAGTAGTTTATTTACTAACTTAACCACTAATACACAGGGTGCTTGATTTACTTTAGATTGGCGTCAGAAAGGCTATGGTTGTATTAGTGAGACTCTTGACGTCTGGCTAAACGACTCGTATCCACTCGTGGAGAAACACCTAACTTAACACAGCTGACAGCCAATCATTAACATAGCAACCTAACTGCCGGTATGCAAAGGGATCACAAGAGTTCCAACCGGATACTCGGTAATGATGATATATGCAATAAATCAACAACTACACTGTCAATGGGACAGGCAATACATGCACAGTAATATTATCACACAGTAGCTAAATGTGTGATGTATGTGAAGCTCACATTCAACAGACGAGTGAAATGCCGTGATACCACACAGATAAACATGCATTCACTGTTGATTCACCTATAACCTGTGACAGGTATGAGAAGGTGAGAACTGTAGTTGATCCCTCAGATCAACACAGACACAATAAAACAATGACAAGATCTCGTACTTACAGATAGGATACCATTCCTTACTCACTCACTCAGGCACATTTATACAAGCACTCGTTGGTGGCCTGACAGCTGGTTTCGCTCGTAGACACGGAGGGTACTTGCAGTAGGGCGGGCTGTATGCTTAACAGACAGACACCCGCACACACACTGGCGCTGGCGATGAGTAAGGTGGTGACGTCACATAGTAGTGAGGGCGGCGGCGGCTGGCGGCTCGAGGCACATAGGTACAGAGGTACTAGCTACACGCTCTGGACCGAGTGCAGGCTGGCTACTGCAGGTTATATGGTACCATGCACTACACTGTACGCTGTGGTACAGGTACACTGTGGTAAAGTCACACACAGATTACTTAGGCGGCGGCACTGCCTTAGTTCACTCTTAAGTCACTCACAACGATCTTTGTCACCAAGGGTTACCTGATACCAGTCTTTTTCGCTCTGGAGATTTGTCACTTTAGGCTTCTGAATAATATATTCACACCCGTGATTCTGGGCGAGTGTGTCGTATAATCTTCAGACGCTGAGTTAACTTGATGGTGAGGAATAGACAGTGTTCTTCTATCTATTGGCCGTTAGATAGAACAGGACACGTCCTCTATGCAAGAGATCCCTCACAAGAATGGTTTTTGCCTGAAGCTCAGGGCGTCTTGTGGCACACACAAGGGGATTACAATTTGACCAATGGCATTGCAGCAAATGAGCGGGAACCAATCATATTAGCTCGTTCGATGAGCAGTAGGAGAGGTGACGTCATGAACACGTCACGAACACGTCATAACTGTTATTTGCCATCGCGCCGGTTGACCCCAGAGGTCAGACGGTCTGGCGTCTACGCTCTCCACGCTGCACCACTGATGTACTCACTGATCCTTTGGAGTGGCAAGTATGCTTAACTCCCTGTATCTACTTCATGCCTGGACATACGGCGGCCTCCGGATTATAAAAGTGTTCCTGGTTAAGTGGGCATTCTGGAGATACCCAACATGCCAGGACACTATCCAGGGTTAACAGAAATAGGATCTTGTGCACAAGATCGGTGCACTGTGCACAGCAATGAGCCATTCCAGTCAGCTGTGGGAGAATCTTGAGAGACACTCTCTCACACCACTACTACCCACAGTATGGGCATGCTTCGAGAAGACTTCAAGTGTGGCTCAGGTATGTCTAATTTGGGGGTGCTCTCGTCTCTGTATACTCTGTCCAGTATCATTCCCCAAATTAGACATACCTGAGCCACACTTGAAGAGTCTTCTCGAAGAATGTACAAAGGAAGCCCCTTTCATCAGTCCACAAGGAGACATGTATTTACAAATAGACGGAGTAGCAATGGGCTCCCCCTTAGGAGTTTTATTTGCTAATTTTTATATGGGAACCATCGAAGACAGGGTCTTCAGTAGCAGACAAAAACCAACTGTATATTGCCGTTATGTAGATGACATATTCGTAATAGTAAAAGACTCAGATGAACTAATTGACCTAAAAAGACATCTAGAGAGAGAGAGTCAGTACTCCGATTTACAAATGAAAATAGTGAAAATAACAGTCTGCCATTCCTGGATGTACTAATAACAAAAACAGGAACCTCTTTAAGCACCAACGTATATACCAAGCCCACCAACATAGGATTATGCCTGAACGGTAGAAGTGAGTGCCCTCAAAGATACAAAGCCAGTGTTCTCAATGCTTATATTCGTCGAGCGCTTACCCACTGCTCTGAATGGAGCAACGTGAGTAGAGAGTTTGAAAGAGTAACTCAGGTATTGGTGAACAACGGATATAGCAACGCGGAAATAAACGCTGCTATAAGAAGACACTTGGACCGTTGGTATAATTCAGAACCTAGAGCAGAAACCACAACACCTCCAATAAAATTATATTACAAATCAAACATGCACAGTGATCATATAAAACAGGAAAGAATAATGAAAGAAATAATCCGTAAAGGAGTAAAAAGCACTACTCCTAACCAAAACATAAACCTGATAATATTCAACAAAACCAAGATGACTTCCGAACTTCTTATCAAAAACAGCCCGAAGCCGACGGAGAACCCTCTACAGCAGTCAAGCATTGCATACATGTACACTTGCCCCCACGAAGGATGTAACCTTCAATCTAAGTACATAAGTATGACGTCGACCAAGCTGACGAGGCGTTTGACATGCCATCTTCAATCCGGTGCCCCTAGGAATCACATGAGACAAGCCCAAGACATCACTCTAACAAGAGAAATGTTGAACAAGAATACCTGCATAATAGACAAAACCCAAGATGCAAGAAGATTACAAATTCTTGAGGCAATTCACATAAGAATAGAACAACCTACCATGAACACCCAAATCACGGAACTATTTACTCTACCCACCATGAGAGTAAGGACAAGACCAGAACATAACGATGCCAACACAGAAGACAATGTCCAACTTAACAGGCCAATTACACTGGATTATTCTTTGTGTTTAGATAGGAGCTGCCTCGTATGGGCCAATAAGCCTTCTGCAGTTACCTCTATGTTTCACCTCACATTTATCCCTTATGTATCCCCCCCATGTTTTCACATTTATTGTATTATCACCTGACCCAGTGCGGGTATAAAATCAACCAGCATTGTAAGATCTGTTCACTTGAGAATGAACCATGGAGGTTCGAAACGTTGTGCAAATTGTATAAATAAGTGTAATACACTCTATAGTAAATCACTTCTGTTCTTCACCTTAAAAGTAGGAAAATGAGTTTTGGAGAACTCCTATTTCAACTAAACCCTGATGCTAAGAAAATAGTTAGAGGGATAGAAGCCCTAAACCAGAAAATAATAAATACAGAATATGTGGCCATATTCAATGAAACATGTTTGAAAGAAAACCTGCTGCCAGTATACACCAACATACTCATACATATATGTACCAATATATATACATATACATATATACACTTATACATATTGATACCTGATACCTATATTGATATTATATATATTAGTTGGTGATATTATATATATTAGTTGGTGATATTCAATCACCAACACAAATACACACATCAATATTCTTTTGTGTCACAAGTGATTCAACAAGAGGCTCATAACAGTCACTATACAAGGCACTTTACATCTATGTTGAGTCACACAGTTACTAGTCTTGCTCCACACCCACCCAACTGGGCGGCAGCTTTACAGTCATGTGCTCCACACCCACCCAACTTGGCGGCATCATTACAGTCATGTGCTCCACACCCACCCAACTGGCCGGCAGCTTTACAGTCATGTGCTCCACACCCACCCAACTTGGCGGCATCATTACAGTCATGTGCTCCACACCCACCCAACTGGCCGGCAGCTTTACAGTCATGTGCATGCATTACCTACAGTAAGCAAATTTTGGATACTTCGCTAAGATTTCGGGTAGCACATCATTATGAATGAAGTACTTATGCACATTTCATGGACACAATTGATGGTGTTATCTCTAAATTCCGCGATTTTTTCACATTCTATTATATAATGACGAAAAGTATGCGAATCGTTCTGCTGACAGAGTTTACATTTAGTCAAATCTACATCATCAGATGTTACAAATTCCCAGAGGTACTTGTAGCTGAGCCTTAACCTAGAAGTGGTAACATTTAGAAGTCTGCTAACATTATTGGATGACCCATAGTCGTGCGATTCATCAAAGTTTACACAATATTGTGAAATTGAGAGTCAGTGTAGTAACATAAATTGGTAAATCATAAATATTGTAAGTTAAGAATCTGGTGCATGTGTGTGTGTTGGGGAGGGGGGGCGATACCCTCGGTAAGCGAGTGTGGAAAGTAACCTTAGACGTTATGCGGTCAATGTGTGGGGGAGGGAGGGTGGGAGGGTCAAATCCACCCTCCAACATCTGGGCATAGTACCAGTAGCCTCCACAACACTCCATCAGCCTCCAGCTGATGCTTGTAGATGCCTCATCTAACCTCACCTATGTCACACATTAACCTACAGTTCCTGTGATATTTAAACTCCTCATCACAGTGGCGTCTCTATGTATGCATGCATGCATGTTTGTATGTATGTATATATGTATGTATGTATTCCCAATCACGTTAAAGACTCCCCCTCTATCATCCAGTTTAAGAGAAAAACAACTATGTACTAAATAATCAACTCCTTGTAACTTTAATTATGTTGACCTTCCTATCTGTATTCAGACTGTGCCTACCATCATTATAGGTAATTATAACGCTAGACATAGGAATATTGGTAATTCGCAGTTCAGTAATCGTAACGACAACCAACTGTTGTCACTATTAGGTAGTCACGATGATGCACAGATTGTGGGTGACCTTGAACTGATGAATATCTACGGGGGTATTCTTGATCTATGTCTCGGTTTCAACGTCTCCCACACCGTGTGAGCCTCGTCAATAGTGCCAGATATGGCGTCTGATCATCTGGCCATATTAGCCACTGTCAGCATTGACAGCTCTATCCTCCTCGGTGGGGTGTTCAAGCGGAAGAGGCTGGCTGTGTCCATCGATCAACGAGACAATCTTGTTGCTCATGTGTCAGATTGGTGCAGTTCATCTGAGCCTTCATCAGTTGAAGATTTTAACAATGAGCTCACAGGTACTATCGAGCAGTTTATAGAATCACTTGATCCATCGTCCAGGCCACGTTACCCAAATTACACTGGTCATAGCACTTATGCTTATTATAATGATTCTAAATTGCATGCA
Organism: Procambarus clarkii; assembly: GCF_040958095.1. Lineage (NCBI taxonomy): Eukaryota > Metazoa > Arthropoda > Malacostraca > Decapoda > Cambaridae > Procambarus > Procambarus clarkii. The sequence continues at coordinate 17,367,429 of NC_091232.1, forward strand.
CTAAAACGCACTGCCAGAATAATTGGACTAGCTTATTGAAGGACCCGCACTGCTGAAATGCTTCGGCAGTTTCAAGCGGCTCTGGCTAAGGCCAGGGAACGTATGGTGGAGCTAAGGCAGACATACTGGGAAACTTTTGTCCGTGGTCTCAATTCTCACACGCCACTAAGTCGGGCATGAAAGGATATCAACAAGGTCAATGGGAAAAATGCTGCAGAGATCTCGTACCCTAATCCTCTGCACAGAGCAAATGAGCTTGTTGATGCTTGGGCCACGACTTCCAGCTTTGACAGTCTTCCTCTACCCTCACAGAATGAATTAAATAATAGATAAACTGATAGGGCAAGGCTCCTTGACTTCATGCTTCATCAAGAGGATGACTGTGACATGCTTTTTACTGAATACGAACTAGACTCTGCTCTACATAAAGGCAAAGCTACATCACCCGGGGAGGATGGAGTTACTTACGGCATACTGCGTATGCTTCTGCTAGTTCCAGGGAATCCCTTGCTTGAATTGTATAATATGAGCTATGTAACTGGGGAGCTTCCTAAGTCATGGACCAACAGTCTTATTATTCCCATTCCTAAACCTCACCAGCCGAGTGCTTTTCGCCCAATCTTCCTCACTAGTTGTCCATTTGTAGCATCAACAGAAGACTGAATGACCTAATTGCACAGGTTAACAGCAATAATTTTGATATTGCTCTACACGTATAACTTGATAAACAAAACCCCACCAAAGATCAGAGGACATGTACCCCATACAAACAGAAACGCCACAGGCCTACTAATATACATCAGAAGTGATTTACCACACATTTTTGTGAGCACGTCACACAATGTACACACACAGTACCATCACTTTCATGTACAAACTTCAGCAGGCCACTTCTCAATCTGCAACGTATATGCCAAAAGCCAGAAACTCAATGTAACATTGCTCCCAGATCTCGACAATCATGGGACAATATACATTTTTTTTTTTTTTTTATTTTTACATGCAGAGCATGCAAATTAAATACAATAAAAATACAGAATACATAAAGGAAAACAATAGACCACCGGCCAGAAGGGCCGACAGCATAGCACAACAAAACAGCATAGCACAACAAAACACATACACAAGAAAAACATGAAAAATACAGCATACATCAAAGCACAAAACAGAATACAATGGCAATCCAACAATCACAGTACAAAACAACACCTCCAGAAAAACAAAACATACAACAAGAAGCATAGCAGGAAACAGAACAGTGCAAACACAAGACTGTCCAAACATGTACAACAGGTAAAGCAACATAAAATCAATACATTAATAAAAAAAAAACACACACACCAAGCCATCCGCCCCGTAAACAAAAGGCGAGGCCAAAATAAACATTTACAATAAACACGCACACCTGAAAACAAATCAGGCATAAACACAACAACTAGCCTGAAGGACCAAGAATGCAACATCAAAGTACATCAAGAAACAAACAAATCAATACACAACCATATAAAGTCACTAAACACCGGCCTGAAGGGCCGACATCAAAAACACAAGAAAACAAGAGAAAAATACAACAAAACATCACAACACCACACCAAACACACAGCAAGCACACAGACTACGAAAAGATCTCATACTTGTCCGGCCACTCGTCCGCCGGGAAGCGAATACAATACGCCTCCCAAAGTAGCATAATGTCCTCCGAAACATGGTCACTATTGAGCGTACGAGGATCAGGCATTAACTCTGGCACACCTACAATAAAACACTTAGCCCGACGAATCCAGATGGTAGAAGGGCACCACGGATCAGGACGCACACGGTCAACAATATCAAAACTCAACGGATGGTCAACATCATTCGCCACTCCGGAGGCCAAGATGAGAGGGAGAGGCACCTTCCCATGAGGCCGGGCAATGGGCAGCACACTGGGAGCCTCCTCAGCTGCTTCACAGGGCTCCTCGTCAACCACCGAACGTTGTACCTGCTGGGACCCCCCACGCTTGGCATCCTTTTTCAGCACCAGCTTGATGCCTCGGCTCGCACCAGGATCCACACCATCCTCGCCCGTATGAGCAACCACCTCCCACTGCGGAGAACCTACTGCAGGAGAAAGAACAGGAGGTAAATTAGACGCACAATCATCGTCAACAGCTGACACATGGACATCAGCCACCACCACCGTCGTAGAGCACGAGGCACCCGGAATCGCCACACCATCTCCCGAAGCTCCATCCGCGTCGTAGTCCTCCATATCAGCCCAAGCAGTAGAAGAGCGCCTAGAACGCTTGGGCACTGGCCGCACATCCTCACAGCCGGAGGCGGACCCAGAACCACGGCCCTCACGAACCGGGCGAACCAACGCCCGTCGCAGTACTGCAGCAGCCTCAACCACATGGGGAACCGGGCCGCACACAACAGGATGCTCCGCAGCCCCCCCAACACCCAGCACAGCCGGAACACCTGGCGAGGGTGCAGGACCAGGCGCAGCAGCAGGAGTCGAGGAAGACGCAGACGCACTCGGCTGAGGGACAACAAGCACCGGGGACATGTCGGGTGACGCAGGAGGGGCCGCATCAGCAGCGACTGGGACCTGCTCCACTTCATCTCCGGAATCCACGCCCTGAGGGAGCGGCAGGAAATCCTCCTCCCGGAATAAGTTAATGGGTGCAGCAGGTGTCTCAGAGCACCCGGCAGCCTGATGCCCCAACTGGCCACACCGGAAACAAGTACGGGGCTGCCGGGCATAGTACACCCGAATGTAGTAGCCCAGCAGCCGGACAGAAGATGGGATATCCGACCGCAGGCGCATACCTAATGTACGGACGTTCGTCTGCTTCCCAGCATACTTCCCCGAGGACAGCTTGTTCACCCGCACACTGATGACTACACCATACCTCCCGAAGAAGCGCCGGAGAAGGTCTTCAGGGAACTCCAGGGGCGCACCGTGCACACTGACATATGTCAGGGCACCACTTCGGTCCAAGATCGTAACGGAGCCGGCAACTGCAATGAACGCCCCTCGTTCCGCCGGAGGAAGTCCCGATACTCCTCCTCCCCCACGAACTTGACAATCACCCGGTGGGCCGTAACAAGCTCAACGCCATACATAGCTTCCACCGGGACACGAAGCATGTCGCACATAACTAACTCAATGGCCGGATAACCAGCCTTACACGTGAATTCCAGTCCCACGGAATTTACCCGTAACACAGGAGGAATGGCCAGGAACCCCATGTCAACACGGCCACGTCAGCACGCAGCCAGGCAGGCAACAACACTGGACAGGGAGGGTAAGAGACCCCCACACCCCCTGCCGGCGAAAAACTGCAACCTCCCCAAACTGCTGGAGTGTTCAGACGACACGTCTTCACCCTACGGCTGCTCAGGTGGAACTTCTGGGACAATATACATGGGAGATTTTAATGCTAGACATATTACTTTGGGAGAAAATACTGACAACGATAATGGATGCAAATTTTACAAATATTTTTATGACAACAGAATAACTGTGTATACTACGGATACCCAAACTCATTTATTGGGAGGCAGACTTGATTATGTAATGGGTAGAAACCTTGTGCAAGGAAATATGGAATGGTCGTTGGTAAATCACTGGGTTAGTGATCGCTATGCAATTTTTTGCTTCCTATAAGGTGCAGTGTGATGTACCTAGCATACATCAGAGATGGAAAATGAATATATGGTTTGCATAACCACTTTATTAACTGGATTTCAAAATCATATCAATATAACATAATAACTGGAGTCTAACCCTAGCTTCGGTAAGGGAAGGACGTGGTGAATCGGCGCTCCGGCTGTTGGTGGTGTTTACCAATTTGGCCGGTTGAGGGCGGGTGTATCTCTGCCTGCCTGTGCTGACGTGGAGTTAACGAAGGGGGTCCCCTCCCCCCCTGTCCTGCGGGCTCAGTCTGTGGGCCTCGAATTTTCCGGCCGGGCTGGGTACCCAGAGATAGCGCTGGTGTGTGAGGTGCTTCATGTCCCTGTGATCGACATTTATGGTGTCGAGCTGGTGACGGCTCGTCGAGCGATATTGAAATTTACCGAGGAATTGGCATATCGCGAGTTTCTCCGTCGTTACGAGGGGCGGACATTTCCCCTGTCGGATGGTGCGGGCACTGTGTCACTATCTGATCGGAGTGGTGCCCTCACGTACGTCAGTGTGCATGGGGCTCCGTTGGAGTTTCCAGAGAGTCTGCTACGGCGGTACTTCGGCCGGTATGGCGCAGTGATTAGTGTGCGGGTGAACGTGGTGTCTTCCAGCCCACTTAAGGGTGTGAGGACCAACATTCGCACCCTGGGCATGAGGCTCCGGGAAGATATTCCGTCCTCTGTGCGGCTTATGGGCTACAACGTTCGGGTATTTTATGCCCGCCAGCCTCGGACGTGTTATCGTTGTGGCCTCTTGGGCCATCAGGCTGCTGACTGTTCTGCGCCTGCCGTTGCACCCGTGAACCTCTTCAGTGAGGTGGATTTTCCGCCGCTTCCTGTGGAGGAGGATTCAGTGGATGTGGCCATCTCTTCAGCCCCGGATGTGCCCCCTGTGTCACCTGTTGCGCCGCCTGGTGTGCCCCCTGTTGTTGTCGCCTCTCCTAAAGAGGTGGTGGCGTCGCAGGGTGATCGTCCTGCGCCGACTTGTGTGCCTGGGGTTCTTCAGACTGCCTGCTGTTCGATTCCCCCGCCTTCCAGTTCGTCCTCTGCTGCGTCTGACCCCTGTCCCTGCACCCTCGCCGTCTGTTCCGGCTGTGCTTGGTGTTGGGGTGGATCCGGCGCTTCCTCCTGTGCCTGGCCTGGTGCCCCATGTGGGTGAGGATGCTGCCGTTCTGCGACGTGCATCGGTTCGCCCTGCTTTTGTTGCGCGTGTCTCGGAGTCTGCCTCCGGGTCGGATGATGTGCGGCCCGAGCCTAAGCGTTCTCGGCGTTCGTCTTCAGCATGGACAGATGTTGGCGACTTCGTCGCTTGTGAATCTGCCGGCGACGGAGGGGTGGCTCCGGTTATGTTGCGTACTACGGTGACGGCAGAGGTGCATTTGCCTGAGGATGCCCGTGCCAGTGTTTCGGCCTCCACTGCTGATTGACTGAGGTTCCTGCTTCGGGTGCGTCGCCTGCATCGGATGGCTCCGGTTCTTCATGGGGGGTGGTTCCCCCTGCCGGGGTTCGTGGTGAGCGGGGTGGCCTGGTGATGGTGTTGAAAAAGACTGCTCGTTCTGGGGGTTCTGTAACCCCTTCCTCGGTCCCCGTTTCATCGGCTGCGGTCTCGACGCCTCTTCCGTCTCCGGCCGTCTCTTCAGTGTCTCCTGCGGTCTCGGTGGAGTTGCCATCTCGTCGATTGTCCCCTGCTCCTGTGCGTACGGTGACGCAGCCGTCTCGGCAGCCCTCGTACGCTTCAGCGGTGTCGTCTGCTACCTCGAAGGACGCGGGTTGCGCTCCCCAGCCTCGTTATGCGACTTGCGTCAGTGAGCTTAAGGAGTGGCCGTTTCCACCTGATCTGGTGGTTCCCGAGTTTATGAAGGGGCCGCGGCGGCAGGGGGATTGTCCCCCTACCGACAGGGAATATATGATTTGGGAGGCCTACAAGCCTACAAGTATCCCTGGGCTGCGGAGACGTATGGTCTTGTCTCTGAGGAATGTGTTCCTCACTCGTGATTCCTTTGTGTGTTGTGGGTTGTTTCCATTAGTGTGCATGGGTGTGGGGTGTGGGTCGGGTGTGTGTGAGTGGGTGGGGCGGGTTTGTTTCCCGGTTCCTGCGTGCTCCGGTTTGTGGTTGTGGGTTTTTTGTGTGGCTTGTGTGTATGTGTCCGGTTCCTGTGCAGTCCGGGGTTTGGTTTGTGTGTGTCTGGTTGTGGGTGTCATGTGCTTATGTTATGCTTTGTGGTTTTATGGTTGTATGATGCTGTTTGTGCGCTTGTTTGTGTGGTGTTGAGTGCCCTTCAGGCTGTTGGCGTGACCTGGTCTGGGTTTATGCTTTTTGTCGAGTTTTGCCGTTGAGTTTTTCCTTTTGTTTCTTGTATAATTATGTTGTATTGTTAGTTATTTATTATTTACTTTTTTGTTTTTATGTTGGTGCCTCTCCGTGTGTGTTTGCGGTGCTGGTAGTCTTGTTCTGTACGTTTCAGGTTTTGGTGTGTTTCACCAAAACCGAGAGTTTAGAGAGTTTAGAGAGTTTCTTCACTGATTTGACAGTTGCACGTTCCGGTTGCCGGGTGCTGCTGGGTCTGTTGTTGTTTCAGACTGCAGTGACACTTGTATTTGTGTCAGCACCCACAGTGCCCCCTTCGAGTTCCTGGAAGTGTTGTTGAGGCACTACTTTTGGCAATTTGAGAGAGTGTTATCCTTCTGGATGAATGTCATTTCATCTAGCGTCCAGAATGGCATTTGGCAAGGAGGCTCATGTCTGACATCCCGTCATCCGTCAAGTTAATAGGGTTTTATATCCCAGTGTATTATGCGGGTTGTTGGGGCACCAGGCTGTGGGGTGCAGTGCAGGCGTCGTGGACCAGATGAGTCTTTTCCGTGAGAACTTATTCCCCCCCCCCTGGTTGTTCAGGATGCCTCCGGGGGCGTGAATGTAGGTGTGTCTGAGGATGCTGGGCCTGAGCGGGAGACTTCTGCTAGGGCTGAGGCTGTTGACGGTCTTTCGTCAGTTGCTGTGCCATAGTCTTCTGCGAATTCTACGGAGGCCGTGTGTGTTGCAGGCATGGATGGGGTGGGGCATGTGGTCCCTCCCCTTCCCTACCTCTCCCTTCTGCGGTTGTTGTGGACGGCTCTCCTGTGGTTCCAGAATCTGCTCGTAAGCCACTTGGAGTTGGGGAAGTGCATGAAATGCCTGCCGTACCGGTTGGGTGTGAGGGTTGCAGCCTCTTGTTGTGCATGGGTCGGTACCTCCTGAGGTCGCCACCACTGTGGACTGGCATACCCATGGATTGCATGCCTGGGCACGGCTTCCCTGCGTTTCTGGTGAGTTAGCTAGCGTGGAGGTAGAAAGTTCGGATGACCTGCAGCTGGACCATAAGTGCTAGAGGCGTTTTTCGAATGCTCCTCCCCCTGGGAGTCCAGACTGGGTGGACATGGAGGGCTTTGCTAGTTCCAGGTTTTCGGACGACGAGGCCTGGGGGTTCTGTGGTGCCTGGTGGTGGTACAGCAGTTTTTTTTTATTATTATTATTTTCTACCACAGACGTGGCCACACATTACAATGCTAACCAGCATATATACATTTTCTTCTGTCCTCCATGGACAGGGTTAGAGAAGTGTTAAACATAAAGTTCAAGGGTTTATTGAACACTCAACCACAGAAGGTGATTCGGTGCTTTTAAAATGCTAAGCTAACCTACATACGTAAATACATAGATACACAGATTTACGTATGCCCTCCATAAAGTGTTTGATGTGTCTTTTACATAGTGTCATTAATGTACATTCACAAAGGTGAAATGTAATTCTGATCAGCTTCCATATATACTTTATACCCATACATATACATACACACACACATATACATACATATATGCACACACACATGCATTCACATACATTTGTCTCATTTACTCTGACAGGATGAGAGAGCTGATAAAGAAACTAGTGTGCAATTAAGCACTTAATCACTGAAGGTGATGAAGGTGCTTTTACAAGCTCAGGTTATATAGTTACATCATATATATACATTGTATGATTGATATATTACATGGTCAATCTTGGATACAAGTCCAATATATCAAGTGTTCCAGTACTCATATAGTTCAGCATACCTTAGCCCAGGAGGGCGAAAGTCAGTCAGTATGGGACATTCTACAATATAATGTTCAAGAGAGTGCATGTTTTCTCTTTCACAAAGTTGACACATTGTGTACTCGACATTTGGGTTATGAGAAAACTGCCAGATACATCTATATCCCAGGCGTATTCTGGCCACTATAACATCACATTGCCGGGTTCTTGTTCTATTAGTCCCATATGTGAATGTCTCCTCACGATATCTATCATAATATTTAATGCTACAACTTTCAGGTCTTTGAGAATTTGTTAGATCGGTGAGATTTTCATTAGATATTTGTTTAAGTATTCTCTTCGTCACTGCTAATGAAACACCCATATCAATTTCTACCACTGGTTTTCTGCAGGCTGTCTTAGCAAGCATATCAACAGTGTCATGCCTTGAGATGCCAACATGTGATGGTATCCATAGGAATTTAATCTCAAATCTGTTTTCTTTGGCAGCTAAAACATTCATTCGAATATCACTGACTAGTTTCTGGGTGTCACTACTATGTGCGTTCAATGCCAGGAGTGCACTCTGCAAGTCACGTATATAATATAACGGGGGGTGGGGGGAATGAGAATGGCGAGTAAGTAGGAAGTGAGTAGGAGAAATATAAGAGGTAGAAGGGTAGATGAAGAAATGTAGATAGTAGAAGACGAAATGCTGCCACCATCCATTCTAGACCATTACATACAAGACAAGGAATGGAACTTGTCTGTATCACCAAATTCTCAAATGTTATCAAGAGGTCATTATAAGTATGTTCCATCTGTATCCTGTACCCAGTAATCACAGAGGCTTTCTCACCTCTACTCAAAAACTCTAGGGAACAAAGTTAAAGAAATAATAAATTCATCAATTATATTTTTCATGATAAGTATCATAATTTAAATCATTCAACTTAATGTTCAAGATATAAAGTGCAAAGTGAGTCATCATCCAAGAATTCGAGATCCCTACAACTTGACTGCCCCTGGTCCTCACACAACATTTGTAAACACGACCAAGTCACCTTAATGTTCAACTCACCAAGTGTCTGCCTATAGCTGGATTAAGAGGGGGTGGGGGATCTGTAATTGATAGAGACTGTCTCGCCCTGCCGGCTGATAGCCTCCCTGGCTACCGTCTTCTCCTCTGCTTTGCTGGCTCCTATTCTCTCTCTATGCTTTGCTCTCCGAGTATATATTGGGGAACCTAGTAGCTAACTCCGCCCACAAGTAGATAGCCTCAGGCACTCTACCAAGATACTCCTTAAACGTCGGCATGTTTGAAGGCCAATTATCAGATTAGCTGAAGCAAGGTGGAATTCGCATGATCTGACCTCAGGTCACTTGAGGTCATTAACGCTTAGAGGTGTGAGACTCAGGCCGACCAAACTGGCGCCTCTCAAATCCTTGTTTGTGACTCTTGTATCTCCATGTATGTATTAAATAAAACTAAACCAAACACCTTATGGTGTTACAATAAGTCCACTGCCTCTGTCTTTTAAAAATTCAGTGGCAAGGTATATGCCTGCAAGTTTGGTTTGATTTGTACTTGCCCAGTCATTGTCGCACTTCATTACTGTATGTACGAGAGAAGATTGTTCAAATATGTTACATGCACATCCGGTACATCGTCCACCTTTTTCTACAGAGCCGTCGGTATAGCACTGATACACATCGTTACCCATACTCTGAGTACTTTCAGTGTTAACTGTTTTAATAATGTAGTGTGCACACTATCTTTCTTGGGTGCATTTACAAAATCAACTGAAAGATCCCAGTTATCCCATGGAGTAATTGGCTGATTAATCATTAGTTGAGTTGGGTACATATTTAATATTTTGATGGAGTTGGCTCCCTTGTAGAACCAATATACATAATCAGATTTCGTTCTTCTTCTACAGACCTCAGGTGAGTGCAGCATATTAGAAAGTTTAGCTTGAAACTTCACGTGTTGTCTAGATCTACTCAATGCCTTCACGCCGAAAACTGTGCTAATAGATAAAATTCTCTCACTTATGGTAGGTAATTTTAACTCTGCTCTCATATTAACTATTCTCGTGGACTTTGGAGCCCCAAGGATGAGACGCATAGCTTCATTTTGCAAGGTTTCAAGAGATTTCAGCTCTATGTCAGTATACAGTGTGAGATGTAGAGCATTTTAGTCAATCACAGAGCGTATAAATGATGCATAAAACATTCTTGCAAGTCTCACGTTAAGTCCATGATTGACACCAACAAGGACCCGCAAGGGCTTTAATCTCTCCCAAAGTCTCCTCTTGAGAGAAGAAAGGTACCCAGGGTCGTTAATGGGGACACCAAGGTATCTGTAAGACTCGCAGTTCTCGAGTGCTCTCCCATCTATATGATAATTGGCTGGTGGAATACCACATGGAATGATGGCACGAGTTTTCTGTACAGAGATAAGGAGGCCCCATTCCTCAGCTCTAGTAGCAAAAGCGTCGAGCAGAACTCGCATTCTAGGCTCGGTGGCAGCCTGTAAACATATATCATCAGCATAACAAATGACAGTGTCTTCATCATTAGTTGGAAGATCTTTAATAAGTTTATGCATCAGAACGTTGAACAACAAGAGACTGAGGACCCCTCCTAGTGGAGTTCCCAGTTCAAAGTGTTTGCTCTCTGTGCTTTTAACACCATTAAACAAAACATATGCTGTTCGATTAGACAAATAGCCCTTTATCCATTTCAGCAATTTTCCTTGTATTCTCAGCTTGGCAAGCTGTTCCAGTATGATTTCTCTGTTTGCTTTACCACAAGCTGCTGCTAGGTCGATGAAGACTGTTTGAGGGGAAGCTTCAATATGTGCGAAGTACTCAGGAAAACAGTGTTGTGTACTGAGCCCAGGCATAAATCCAAACAGTTGAGGTGACAGGTGCCCCTGTATACGATACATGAGTCGGGTAAAAACAATACGTTCAAGCACTTTGCAAACACACGATGTTAGAGATATGGGTCTATAATTATCTGAGTATGGTTTGGGGATGGGAACAATGACACTCTTTGTCCAAGCATCAGGTAATACTCCTTCACGTAAACTCATTCTGTACAACACTAATAGTGGATCACCTGGTACGTGTAAGACTAATCTCAGTAGACTGTAAGTAATACCATCCTCTCCAGGAGCAGTTGATTTTCCTATCTTTAATGCATGATTTAATTCCCATTCAGTTACATCATTAAGGTCCGACACGTCGATAGCTGTACAGGCAAGATTGATGGTTCGTTGTCTGTTGGGGCGTGTGTCATCAAGTTTGTGCTGTATGTTAATTGAGAGTGAGTCGTAGCTCGATGTTAGTGCCCATTGATCAAGGAGAATGTTTGCTTGTTCTAGTGGGCTGTGGTGCAACGGTTTGGTTGGGCTACTTCTAGAGATTTTTCGTATCTTTACCCAAACTTCAACAAGTGTTGTTTGCTCATTTATACTTTGTAGGAACTCTTCCCAATGTTTATTACGTATAACGTTGCTCATGTCTCTCACCTCTTTATTTGCAACTAGAAATGCATGCAAGTCACTTTGTGCTTTGGTTCGTTTTTATGTATCTCCAAGTTGCTTTACTCGTTCATGTTCTTTAACAAATACGGGGTCAAGGACCCACTTGGGTGGTGGTAGGTGTTGCCCATTTCTGCTAGGCTTACGGCCTGTTCCCCAACACACCCATGTGTCGTAGTAGGGAGTAATTGTATCAACGAGATCTCTGGAGAAGGCTTGTACATTCGTTATTGTGTAATCTTGATACCATTTTGATATACAATTAATAAAGTAGTCATGCATGCCATATGAAATATTCATTTTCCGTCTCTGATGTCTATTAGGTACATCACACTGTTCCTCATAGGAAGTAGAAACTGCATAGTGATCACTAACTAAGTGATTTACCAACGAACATTCCATCCTATCTTGCACAAGGTTTCTACCTATTACATAATCAAGTCTGCCTCCCAATAAATGAGTTTGGGTATCCGTAGTATACACGGTTAATCTGTTGTCATAAACATATTTGATAAATTTGCATCCATTATCGTTGTTAGTACTGTCTCCCAGCTTAATATGTCTAGCATTAAAATCTCCCATGTATATTGTCCCATGATTGTCTAGATCTGGGAGCAATGTTACATTGAGTTTCTGGCTTCTGGCATATACGTTGATGAATGAAAAGTGGCCTGCTGTAGTTTGTACATGAAAGTGATGGTATTGTGTGTGTACATTGTGTGACGTGCTCACAAGAATGTGCGGTAAATCACTTCTGACGTATGTTAATAGGCCTGTGGTGTTACTGTTATTATAGGATGCATACCCTCTGATTTTTGGTGGGGTTTTGTTTATCATATTGGACGTGTAGGGCTCCTGTAAAGCAATTATATCTATGTTGTTACAGGTAACATATGCAGTTAGGTCATTCAGTCTTTTGTTGATGCTACGAATGTTCCAACTGAGAAACCTAATGGTTCTTGTGTCAACAGCAGCCATCGTCTTGGTGTTGTTCCTCCCTGGGACTGGTGGTCCCATTGTTGTCCTTGTCCCACTTACACAATGTGTCAATAAGGGACTCTACGACGTAAAGAGCCGCACCAACCTGGCGTTTGGTGTCGTCAGGAACATCTGGTGACATCATCAGTTTCTTGATCACTGAATAACTCTGGATGGTTCGCGAGTGAATGTTCTCTGTAAGTCGTAGGGCATAATTACTGTCACTCAGAGTATTTTCTTTTTCATTCTCGTACTTGGCTTGAGCGCGTTCGTTAAGGTCATGAATCATTTTAAAATATGCTGATGCAGATCGACTTCCTTTTCCAGTTAATGTTTCTGTGTCACTAACACTTCTGTCATCCCTGAGTTGACTGACGACGTCGTTGCCACCGCCTCCGTTGTCGCTCTCATCTCTGTTGTCGCCGCTGCTGTCGCCGCTGCTGTCGCCGCTGCTGTCGCCGCTGCTGTCGCCGCTGCCGCCGCCGCCGCCGCTGCCGCCGTCACCACCACCACAGGAACCTTTACCAGCGAGGGCCACGGCTGTGACACAGCAGCATGGAGGCTGCTGTATCTCTTGTGGAGGAGCCCGACGTAGCGCCTGTATAATTTCAGTCAGTTCTGCTACCTGTGCTTGCAAGGTTGCCAACTGTCCATTAACTGTTGTATCAGACTGTTGTGTGTTGTCAGGGGCGTTGCTGGTACTGTCACCACTATGGGACGGGTCAACAGTACTAGAGCCGGCATCAGTAGACACTTGTTGTGTCTTGGGCACTTGCCTCCTTGTGCCAAGGGAGGCTGGCCGTTTGGTACAATCTGAGTGCCAGATGGTGACTCCTTCCGTACCACATCTGAAACACTTCAGCGGCGGTTTAGACGGAGCCACAGATTCAGGATGTTGCCCTGCTTCTGTTGCAGTGTTCTGTTGCTCCTGTTCCTGCTTTCTTTGGTCTCTGGTCTTCTTATACTGACAGTTCTTGAGTGTTGTTGCCTGGCTGCGTGCTGACGTGGCCGTTTTGCCATGGGGGGCCTGGGTATTCCTCCTGTGTTGAGGGTAAATTCCGTGGGACTGGAATTCACGTGTAAGGCTGGTTATCCGGCCGTTGAGTTAGTTATGTGTGACATGCTTCGTGTCCCGGTGGAAGCTGTGTATGGCGTTGAGCTTGTTACGGCCCACCGGGTGATTGTCAAGTTCGTGGGGGAGGAGGAGTATCGGGACTTCCTCCGGCGGAACGAGGGGCGTTCATTGCAGTTGCCGGATGGCGCCGGCTCCGTTACGATCTCGGACCGAAGTGGTGCCCTGACATATGTCAGTGTGCACGGTGCGCCCCTGGAGTTCCCTGAAAACCTTCTCCGGCGCTTCTTCGGGAGGTATGGTGCAGTCATCAGTGTGCGGGTGAACAAGCTGTCCTCGGGGAAGTATGCTGGGAAGCAGACGAATGTCCGTACATTAGGTATGCGCCTGCGGTCGGATATCCCATCTTCTGTCCGGCTGCTGGGCTACTACGTTCGGGTGTACTATGCCCGGCAGCCCCGTACTTGTTTCCAGTGTGGCCAGTTGGGGCATCAGGCTGCCGGGTGCTCTGAGACACCTACTGCGCCCGTTAACTTATTCCGGGAGGAGGATTTCCCGCCGCTCCCTCAGGGCGTGGATTCCGGAGATGAAGTGGAGCAGGTCCCAGTCGCTGCTGATGCGGCCCCTCCTGCGTCACCCGACATGCCCCCGGTGCTTGTTGCCCCTCAGCCGAGTGCGTCTGCGTCTTCCTCGACTCCTGCTGCTGCGCCTGGTCCTGCGCCCTCGCCAGGTGTTCCGGCTGTGTTGGGTGTTGGGGGTGCTGCGGAGCATCCTGTTGTGTGCGGCCCGGTTCCCCATGTGGTTGATGCTGCTGAAGTACTGCGACGGGCGTTGGTTCGCCCGGTTCGTGAGGGCCGTGGTTCTGGGTCCGCCTCCGGCTGTGAGGATGTGCGGCCAGTGCCCAAGCGTTCTAGGCGCTCTTCTACTGCTTGGGCTGATATGGAGGACTACGACGCGGGTGGAGCTTCGGGAGATGGTGTGGCGGTTCCAGGTGCATCGTGCTCTACGACGCTGGTGGTGGCTGATGTCCATGTGTCGGCTGTTGACGATGATTGTGCGTCTAATTTACCTCCTGTTCTTTCTCCTGCAGAAGGTTCTCCGCAGTGGGAGGTGGTTGCTCCTACGGGCGTGGATGGTGTGGATCCTGGTGCGAGCCGAGGCATCAAGCTGGTGCTGAAAAAGGATGCCAAGCGTGGGGGGTCCCGGCAGGTGCAACGTTCAGTGGTTGCCGAGGAGCCCTGTGAGGCAGCTGAGGAGGCTCCCAGTGTGCTGCCCATTGCCCGGCCTCTTGGGAAGGAGCCTCTCCCTCTCATCTTGGCCTCCGGAGTGGCGATGGATGCTGACCATCCGTTGCATTTTGAAATTGTTGACCGTGTGCGTCCTGCTCCGTGGTGCCCTTCTACCATCTGGATTCGTCGGGCTAAGTGTTTTATTGTGGGTGTGCCAGAGTTAATGCCCGATCCTCGTACACTCAATAGTGACCATGTTTCGGAGGACATTATGTTACTTTGGGAAGCGTACTGTATTCGCTTCCCGGCGGAAGAGTGGCCGGACAAGTATGAGATCTTTTCGTAGTCTGTGTGCTTGCTGTGTGTTTTATTTTTCTTTTGTTCTCTTGTGTTTTTGATGTTGGCCCTTCAGGCCGGTGTTTAGTGACTTGTGTTTTTGCCTGCTTTTTTATTGTAATTGGCCTCGCCTTTTGTTACGGGGCGTTAATGTATTGATTTTCTGTTGCTTTACCTGTTGCCTCTTGTTGTATGTTTTGTTTTTTGGAGGTGTTGTATTGTACTGTGATTGCTGGATTGCCATTGTATTCTGTTTTATGTTTTGATGTATGCTGTATTTTTCATGTTTTTCTTGTGTATGTGTTTTGTTGTGCTATGTTGTTTTGTTGTGCTCGGCTGTCGGCCCTTCTGGCTGGTGGTCTATTGTTTTCCTTTATGTATTCTGTATTTTTATTGTATTTAATTTGCATGCTCTGCATGTAAAAAAAAAAATAAAAAAAAAAAATGTATATTGTCCCATGATTGTCTAGATCTGGGAGCAATGTTACATTGAGTTTCTGGCTTCTGGCATATACGTTGATGAATGAAAAGTGGCCTGCTGTAGTTTGTACATGAAAGAGATGGTATTGTGTGTGTACATTGTGTGACGTGCTCACAAGAATGTGCGGTAAATCACTTCTGACGTATGTTAATAGGCCTGTGGTGTTACTGTTATTATAGGATGCATACCCTCTGATTTTTGGTGGGGTTTTGTTTATCATATTGGACGTGTAGGGCTCCTGTAAAGCAATTATATCTATGTTGTTACAGGTAACATATGCAATTAGGTCATTCAGTCTTTTGTTGATGCTACGAATGTTCCAACTGAGAAACCTAATGGTTCTTGTGTCAACAGCAGCCATCGTCTTGGTGTTGTTCCTCCCTGGGACTGGTGGTCCCATTGTTGTCCTTGTCCCACTTACACAATGTGTCAATAAGAGACTCTACGACGTAAAGAGCCGCACCAACCTGGCGTTTGGTGTCGTCAGGAACATCTGGTGACATCATCAGTTTCTTGATCACTGAATAACTCTGGATGGTTCGCGAGTGAATGTTCTCTGTAAGTCGTAGGGCATAATTACTGTCACTCAGAGTATTTTCTTTTTCATTCTCGTACTTGGCTTGAGCGCGTTCGTTAAGGTCATGAATCATTTTAAAATATGCTGATGCAGATCGACTTCCTTTTCCAGTTAATGTTTCTGTGTCACTAACACTTTTGTCATCCCTGAGTTGACTGACGACGTCGTTGCCACCGCCTCCGTTGTCGCTCTCATCTCTGTTGTCGCCGCTGCTGTCGCCGCTGCTGTCGCCGTTGCCGCCGCCGCCGCCGCTGCCGCCGTCACCACCACCACAGGAACCTTTACCAGCGAGGGCCACGGCTGTGACACAGCAGCATGGAGGCTACTGTATCTCTTGTGGAGGAGCCCGACGTAGCGCCTGTATAATTTCAGTCAGTTCTGCTACCTGTGCTTGCAAGGTTGCCAACTGTCCATTAACTGTTGTATCAGACTGTTGTGTGTTGTCAGGGGCGTTGCTGGTACTGTCACCACTATGGGACGGGTCAACAGTACTAGAGCCGGCATCAGTAGACACTTGTTGTGTCTTGGGCACTTGCCTCCTTGTGCCAAGGGAGGCTGGCCGTTTGGTACAATCTGAGTGCCAGATGGTGACTCCTTCCGTACCACATCTGAAACACTTCAGCGGCGGTTTAGACGGAGCCACAGATTCAGGATGTTGCCCTGCTTCTGTTGCAGTGTTCTGTTGCTCCTGTTCCTGCTTTCTTTGGTCTCTGGTCTTCTTATACTGACAGTTCTTCAGTGGATGAGGATCGGAAGGTACAGCAGTGGTGGTGGTGGATGTGCATGTTGTGGAGGCGGCTGCTGCCGTTGGGGGGGGGGGGGGGGGCGCCTCCGTGTCGGCTCCTTGGTCACCCTCTGCACCCCATATTGTGGGCTCCCCAGAGTGGGAGGTTGTTGCTCCTGATGTGAGCGCTGGTGAGGCCCGCTATTTGGTTACTGGGTGGAATCTGTGCAGATAGAACCAGTGCCGAGGGTCCCCGTCGGGCCGGCCCCCGACGGTGCCCCCTCCCTCCCATGATGAAGGATTAGGCTATATGGGATGAATATTTGTGTGAAGTATTCTTGGGTGGCCTTTCCGGACAGATATGTGTTTGAGTATAGTAACTGGGTGATTTTTGTTATTTTTGTTCCTGGGTATGTGAGATTTTATGTCCTGTTTTGCTCTATGTTTGTTTTTAGGCTGGTTTATGTGTCTGCGCACCGCTGTTTCTGTTATGTTTCCTTCTCTCAAATTTTTTGGTATGTGTTGT